>NC_050585.1:12561351-12833851 GCF_013368585.1 Megalops cyprinoides | reverse complement strand
TCGGGAGTCTGTTCCAGTGGATGAATCACTCGTATTGTTGTCTGGCCTTTTTGCGCAATGGAAGGGTTTGTTGTGTTCGGCTTTTTGAAGTGGGTTTGTTTTGTCTGAAAAGGGCAAGGTTTTCCCCCCTCGTGGGAAAAGACCCGTCTAATACTCGCTTCGCAGAATGCCCAGTGGCTAGTGCGGTCGAACAGCCTGTGGTTGATTTCCCCGCGCATTCCAGACACTTACTCACAAGGAGAGTCATCCCAGCCTGGTCTAACACAAACGCTAAGCGAAGCAGGAGTTAGGCTCTGGCAGTTTGCGAGGTGTTCTAAACGCTGATTCCTTTGATTTTTGCTTTCGTTGTCCCACTTCTTTCGCAGAACTGGCTTGATGCCATGTCTGGATTCCGCAGTTTACAGAATCACGCTGAATTGTTAATGCACAGATATATGACTTTAAGACAAGTTTTGTCAGCAGGACTGTCAGTGACCTACTGTGGTCCTCAGAGCTGCTCCCAGTCCCTCTTACTTGGCATATTTCATTAACCCATTTGAGTGAATTCACCCAGTATCTGCTCACAGCATTCTGTATTTGGATTTGGACATGTTTTAAAGAGTATGAAATTAATCTGGGTACATTTTTCAGTAGCTTTTAATATCTTAATTTTTCCTGTGATAGTTTTTTTTTCCAGCGATGTTTGACAAAGGCGAGCCTTTTCGCTGGTGTCTTGTTAAAGCAGGAGCCTTCTTTTTCCCCAGTACACCCACACAGGCACAGATCCTGACAACCGGTAGGAAACACAGTGTTCTTCGCAATGCGGAACAGTGCCTGTCCCTCCCCTGGCAGGAACAGGCAGAGAGAGGAGGCACCAGGGGAGGCCACGGAGTTGCTGATCTTTTTAAAAGTCTGACTCCTCTGAAAAGTAGGACAGACTGGCGCGCGTTGAGAGCCGGGCCCGCGAGTGACAGTGATTGGTGTTTACAGGGCCGGGCTCCGTGTTCCTTCGATCGCCGGCTGCTCTGCTTGCCAGCGAGAGAGACGGCAGACGGTGCATCAGGAGTGGCGTCGCGGTGCCTCCTGCCATTAAAACCTGAGAAGCTGGGGATTGTGATTAGGAGTTTCGGGACCGTTGAAACGGAGCATGGCCCTGGCATCTTTCCCTCACTTGCGTACAGGAATGGGTCATTATCACACTGTTAAAACCAGGCCTGCTTTCCCTCCGCTAACGCTTACGGAGAGAGCACCCGCCTTTTCCCATCTGATGTTTTCTTACGTCTGGTGCTGATAAAGGTTGAGAATGTGAGCAAGGCATCATGGGAAATGCCATAACCCGTGTGTTTGCCGCACACTGAATGGCATCCATTTTTTTTTTCCTGCGAGCAGTACACTTGACATTAATGCAAATAAATGCTTTCCTCCCGTGCTGTTTCAGTAAGGTCTCTTTGGGATGCTGGTGAGAACCGCCCTCAGCGGTTGGCTCCCCATCCCCTTGGCCGTACCATGGTGGAATGTTTGTTTTGAAAGGTTCACTTGCTGCTTAAATGGAGGGTGTCCAGTTACCCATGAATGCCCAGCGCAGGCAGAGCAGGCCACGGCTTGCAATGGTCACCGTGCCCGGCATTAGGAAACGTACAGGGGCCCCCGCTGCATTGTGGGACTGTTAATCACTCGCGCCAGGGATGTGTTATATATTACATGCTGTGACACCGCACTCCGCTGTGTTCTGTAATCCTAGTACCTCACTTCCAGCAGCCTGTTTGACAAGCCCGCTGGCTGGAATGCAAGCACCGTCGCTCTGTTGTGGGGTCCGGCCGCAGCGACGGCACTTAGAGCCGTGATGAGCCAGGAGACACCGCCCCGGAGATCGCCCAAACAACGCGGGAGCAGCCTCCCCGGCGGAGCCGCAGGGCCGCGTGGTGGATCAGCTGACAGCTGGAGAGATTGGTTAAACCCATCTCCCATCATGCCTCTCTCCTGCAGAGCCGTGCAGATGTTGGTCAGCCTGTCTCTAACAGGCTCATCCTTGCAGAGGTGCTAAAGCGGAGAGTAGTGCAGGCAGTGTGTGAATGGCAGGCAGGGGTGAGCGACGGGAGCGGACAGGGCTTTATGTAAGTGGCTCAGCGGGGGCGCAGCGGGGTCCTGGAGTGGCCATGCCTGGGACAGCGAGCGGGCAATGATTTAGAGCACACGTCCTCGGGTAAACTGCCAGCGAGCTGCGACAGAGCCCGCAAACGCTTCTCGGAAAACCTCCTCCCGTGCCAAAATCCACTTTATTGTCGAAAGAAAAAACAGAGAGAAAATGCAAAACTGCCACATGTTTCTGGCTGGTGCATTTTAAGAGCAGAGGGGAGAAAAGAATAGGATGTTCAGTCCTGAATTTGAATCGTTTGGAAATGGAGTTAGCGGTGGAGGAGAGGAGTGCGCGGTTGGCGGGACGCTGCCCCGACTCATCAGAGCCCTGAGCAGCTCAGGTGGTGGAAAGGGGCGCAGGTCTGGGCGCACACTTTAGGAAGAAATGCACAGCTGCAGGAGGAGGGGCAGTGCATAAGGAGGCCTCTCACACCGCCAGTGCGAATCTCTCCCTGCTCAGACTTTTCCTTGGAGCGTGGCTGTTTTCTTTCATCGTCGATCTCCTTGGAAGCGGCTTAAACGCTGGGCTCCCCACCCCATCCCAACCCCCAACCCCCTGAGAGTTTCTGATTTATTTAACTCGACAGACTCCAAACTCCAACATATTTTTAAAAAAAGTCCTTAAATGGTAATATTGTGCAGGACCTTTTTTTAGATGGCTTACTTCAATTCACTTTGTTTAATACATGAAAGTTACTCACATTAAGAGTCTTCGAACAAGAGTGACAACAAAGGAAAGCGTTGTAGTGGTTTGTTTACCTAAGTGTTTGTGAGCAGAACGGGGAAGCATTGGACTTTGATGGTGAATGAATTCATGCCTTTCGCGTACAGTTCATTCAGTATGTAGTTGTGCTTACTTCTGGGGAATCTGTGGCACTAATGGAACTGACTGACCAATGAGAGCAGAGCAGAGCCTCAGTTTGCTTTGGAAAGAGGGTTACTATGGAGGAAGTAGTGTGATCCATGAGCATGTATTGGTCCTGCTACTTAGGGAAATGGAGGAACAGCTGATTCATTATGCGTGTGTGCTTGGCAATCCCCTTTGTGTTACTTACACATCTTACATTTGCCGTATTATGCTGGTTACTGTATGCGGGCCACTTTGCTAACCAGTTCGTGCCATGTCTGAGGTACAGGGGAGGGACCCCGGCTTTGGAAACAGGGGAACCTGGCCCTCAGAATGTGCAGGGCAGAGGGACTAGACGCCCCCATCTTTGTGAGGGCCCTCTGTGTGGCCCTCTCTGTTAGCCTTAGAGTGTCCAGAGGCCTCCGAGTGGCGGTGTGCTGAGCGCCTCATCGATTTCCTACTCGGGTGAGTCGGGGGCTGTTTCCAGGTAGGTGCCCCGAGGCCATTCATTTTGAACTTAAACACCAGTTTGACCTTGACCGTTAACCTCTGAACTACAAGGCCAAACTAATAATCCTCTATTAAAGGCAACATGGCTGTAGCTCTCCCTTTCCTCTCCCTGTGCCAATCGTTCAGGAGCGAAACGAACGAACGAAGGGTCATTAAATTCCTTTGATCCCTGCGGATCGCTTTTTTTTCCGGCAAGAACCGGTTATGCAACGCCCCGGCGACACAGGCAAGCACATTGTGCACAGGAAATATTTCAAGCTGGAAGCAAGCAGCACATTTGCTTTTATGTAGCACCTCCTCTGGGAGGCCAGCGCTGCTTTTTCATGTCCTCCTCTCTGTAAAGTCCTTATCATCAAGAAAAGCCCATGCGCTTGTACCCAGCATCCCGCTCTCCCAGTGCCTGCTGGTACCAGGGCACTGACTTCTTTTTTCTTTCCCCCACACTTGAGATTGTTGCTGCTGATTTGGCTGCCACGCCTGTTATACAACTCTCCGGCAGAAACCGTCATGTTGGGTCTGTCGGATGAGCTCATATACCTGGGCAAAGGATAGCGCTTCGCGGCGCTGGAAAGTATGAGCGCATCTGGCCTTTGGAGGCCTCTCTGGTCAGATTAATATCCAGCTGTGTGGGTTTGAGAGTCAGGGGCCCTCCTTCTATATTCCCGCGTGTGAGAGAGAAGGGGTGGCATTTAGGAGTTCGGAGGCCAGCTCTGATGGCGCGATACGGTTCGTGGGAGAGTTGGCGCGGCCTGGTTTCCGTGGCGATGATGCACGCGTGGGCGTGCGCCCCGTGTTAGGGGGTCTGGTGAGCTGTGACCCCCACAGACATCTCCTCACAAGTCAGACGTGGTGACTTTAGATATGCGTGAGAATTGTGTCGGTGTAGATGTGCCACAGATGCAAGCTGTGAAGAGGGTCGATGTCCCCAGCTGCGCAGTGGAGCTGCGATAGACCCTATAGTATCACATCAGTTGTTGTAAGTGTTTCTCACTCATAGCTGCATAGGTGGTCTCCCAAAATGACAAACATCATTCTGCAAAGTTGGTCCATTGTACAGCCAAATCGGTCATATCACAGCTTGCTCTGTCTCATGGATGATGCTTGTTACTGTATGCGATAGTGATCTGAAGGCAGCTCAATGGAGGAGTCAGTGCTGGGTGTCAGAGGTCACACGCTCTGGTGCCCCGTGTGGGTGATCTGACAGCTCCACTCAGACCACATCGCCCCCACTGCCTGGCTGGGAGGCCTCTTGAGAAGCCAAAAGATAAGAGAAAATCACACCATCTCACACGGCATAGCTCTGCCTACAGGTCCATTGGGTAACGTGAGGATGACCACATCTTTTCCCCCCCTCACAGTGTTATTTTTGTTCTGCGATTTGCAACCAAATCCGCTGTGTCATTTCCCGAAAAGATACTGGGAGTCAGCAGGCCTCTGCAGGAGCCTGAGCGAAATGAAGCGTTTTGTTCCTGGCACACTTACACCGCCTTGCTCTGTGCTGCATTGCATTACTGCAGAGAGGCCGTAAAGTCGATAAGTGGAATCCACACTCCCCAATTAACCGCACAATATGACGTGTCCTCTCATTAAATTACTGAGAAATGAGAAAGAGGTACACGCACGCATCCGTAAGTGTCCTTAAAGCTAGCAGCAGCGTCCTGCAGAATTATCTGTCGGACCTCAGAGCTGCCCGTCACTTTTGACGGCCTAGTCCCCTTTGTTTGGAACCTGGCAAGGCTTCAAAGGCGTGTTTAAACAATTACACGCTCCCTGTTGCCGCAGGGGACCTCGAACCCGGGAGGGGGCTGGAAATGAAAAGTAATGGGGTTAATAGGTCCCCTCATCTATCACACCCCTGCTTCCCATCAGCCCCCGCTGTAATCTGTCACATCACCCCGCCCCGAGCCCTCCCCAGGGCCCACGAAAACAAAGCGGGGCTTTCCCGCCGAGACAGAGAACGGGGGCGAGCGCGGGACTTTAGGGGTGCGCTCTGTCCCCCCTGCCCGGGAGCAGACGGTTTAATTGGGCGTGCTCCTACCATGTAAATGATAGCAATTACTCTACCCTAATCGCATCCTCGCCTGTGTACACTCCGTCGTTCCCCCCTGAGGTTTGTCTGTCGTGCCTCTCTGTGATGGGGAAAAAACAGGAACACAGAACATGTGTATGTCCTGCATGTTGGCACATTCACAAAGCGCTGGTTTCCGCGGTGGAGCGTAACCAAGGGTAGTGACGGCGTTTCAGATCCGTTCCTCACAAGATGTACAGCAGCCCCTCACCTCTTGGCTTATTAAACACATTTGTTCTCATAAAGAACGCCACGCTGGCTGCCAGAATAATTTCATCTTGTGCCCTGTTTATTAAAGATGGGCGTCCGACCTTGAGGACCGGAGACAAATGGAAATAAATGCTTACCCATAATGGGTAAAGGAAGACGGCGTATTTGAAGAATGAGCGGGATTTAGGTACATGACAAGGATTATGCTGTAGAATGTCATGCTAAACTGCACTTCTCAAATCTCTCTCAGGTGATGGATTACAGGGAGGTACTGAAGTGTATCCCTTCATTTTCAAACAAAGGAACCCTCATTCACAGATATATTTTAAATGTTTGAAAGGGACTGTAATACCATTATTAAATCTTGTAACGAGTTCCAAAAATTTGAAAGGAAGTGACCTAAGTCGTTTATGAAACCGAAGCACTGAGAGAAGTCGGGGAGGAACACTGGAAAATCCTTTGACAGGGAATGGAAATCGTATATGCGCTAATGGACTTGGCGGCTCTTTTGCGTCCTGCTTCTTGCAGAAGATCAAACCGGCTGAAGTCACAGCTGAGCGGGGTTCTCTCCGCAGATCTGTTAAAGGCGGTGTTTCACTTGAAGGAAGACAATGGGGATTGTTGCGCTCTGCTCCGTGGCCCCGCCGCTCTGTGTATGAGGAGATTGAAGTGGTTTCCAGACCAAAAAAACCCAGCAGGATGATAACTGTATGTCAGCCGCCTCGCCCGTTGTTAACAGACAAATGATGTTGAGCAGAGACTACATTGATGTTTCCTTTTAGTAAAGAATCTGGGACGGCTCAAGGACAGGCATCGGGGCCTATGCACTGTAACACCTCACAGCTGTTGGTTAAGTCAGGACAGAGAAGCATTGAGGAGAGGTTAGCTGGGTCTAAAAACACTCAGTCGCAGTTCCATTTCAGTCATTCACAGAAAGCAGCATACTTAAAACCCTGAAATGATGCGCAGGTCTGTACATACCGTGCGAGATTACCGGGTGTCGGGGGTAATTACATCATATGAAGGTTGCATAATGAGGCAGGGAAGTGTAAGCGATTTACAGCAGATGTGGCCGTCCTTTATTAACACACAGCGCAGCAGTGAAAGGCCCTCTGCAGATGGTGTCCGGGCAAACGCTGTGATTTTTACCTCCTGACGGAAGAAATTCACCCAGACAAAGGAATGTGTTCAGCCCCCGGGAGCTGTCATTAAAGCAGCCTGTTATTTTACAAGAATCACAACACAGAAACCAGTGTCAGCACATCTTAGCTTACCGCATGGAGAGTGTTCCTGTAAGGGGATGTGGACTATGTGAGCAAATAATGCATTTAAAATAAATTTTATTTGCTCTTATCGCTGGCAGAGTCACGCCACGACCTGTGCGCCGGGGCTAGAACGCTCCTCTGACTCCAGGTAAATCACCTGTCAGCTGTTCTGTTTCAGTCCGAACCGCAGGAGCAAAACACCCAGCCTGCTGTGGGAGAGAACAAAGGAACAAAGGAACAGAGATGTCAGTCTGAGGGCCGCTGCACCAGTCATACATACAAACCCCCCCCCCCTCGCCCCCCACCACCCTGCCCTGCATCAGCGGAGGTACCGTAGCTGTCGGCCTACATCCCAGCGGTGGGGGGGGGGGGGATGTGGGGTATGCCCCCCCAACCCCCCGTCCCCGTCCCACTGCTCTCCTCTGTCAGTAATCTAACCCAGACCTGGGCCGCGTGGGGCGCGAGGCGGAGGGGAGCATGCGCGGGCTCAGCGCTGTCAGTGCTGAGCCAGAGGTAAACCCTCCGACCCCACACCGGCTTCACCATCTCACCATATCTGTTCTATCTGCTCATCTCATCAGGTCTTCTACAGCCCGGCGTCGTTTGGCCCTCTCCTTTGTCCTAAAGTAACCACATACTATTGTGCTGTACACGTATTTAAAAAAATCTGTCTTTTTTCCTATTATGGAAAGACAAAGGAAACTACTTTATTTTTCATCTCTGAAGTGCCAGTTTGGCAGATGCAGATGGGACTGATCGGCGTGGTCCTAAGAAAGGCCTGCCCCAAGTGCGAGGGGCGGGAGAGAGCCCCGTGGCCGCGTTTGGGATCCAGGGAAGGTGAATTCCTGAGATGGCTCATTCCGAGGCACACGAGGAGCCGGAGAGGCTGCCAGCGACAGAGAGAGGCCAGGCATTCCTCTCTTTCCAAACCGTGGAATTTATTGATCGCAGATGATAACAGGGAAAAAAAAACCCCTCCCTTTAAACCCCATTTCAGAGCGCTGGTCTCCTCAGAGTGGCCCACCACAAATTTCATTTCATGCCCCAATTCCGCGTGCAGTTGCCACAGCTCGGTCGTCAATAATCATTTTCATACGCTGCTGACACTGTGAAATCCTTTGTGTGGAGACCTTCCCTCCAAGCTTAAGTCTTTTTGCCCACACGTCTCCTGGGCTTCTGAGATCAAAGCTGGGGGGGAGAACGGCGCGGTGATCTGACACGTGGGGATCCCTCCCGGGCCTTAGTCGGCACGTTCGGGAACGGATCTGGCTTCTGGCGTGCGGACACGCAGACACGTGCAGTAGCCTTCGGCACAAAGTGCAGGGAAAGTATCGCTCATTCTGGCCGCTCGGCCTGGCTGGGACCTAGGTGTGACCAGGTTTGTCCCCGTGGTGTGTATCACCGCATGGGGAGTTTGGGGGTGGGGGCCTTTGTGGTACAGAATAACGAGTCGATGATCCCCCCCTCAAACAGCCAATGCGCTCCTGCCAGATCTGCAGCTCAGAAAGAGTACACCGTCCCTTGGGCCCGCTGCTATTAGCTCGCTGGATGAAATATCAGATTTCTGATGAAAAAGAAGTCCAGGCTGTTGTTTCTTTTTTTTCCCCTCGCGGTTTTCTTTTTCTTTGTCCGTGCAGGCCCCAGAGCGGGACGAGTCCTCTCCGTGCTGTTGTTGGCAGCAAGCTCATCCATATTTTTGTAACGGCACCAGGAATACACGGTGTCCTAGCTCAGGCCTGGACTTTGATGTGTGTAGGGGAGTGTGGGTTGACCCCTCAATAGGGACCTCTGATAAATATCCACTCAGCTGACGTCAAAACAAGAGTGTTTGTCTTTTGAACACAGCAGCCAGGGCATTCAGTTTACCCACGAGAAAATGCTGAAAGCGGTATCTCTCCTTTTCTACGTGAGATTCCGTTTAATGGTTTCTTCCATTGTTTTCATGTTTAGACAACTACAGCTTTGATATGCTGTACCAGAGACAGATTCCAGTTTTTAACGAGTCTTCATCTGAGAGGTGCATGATGGGCACACTTTGATAGTACATTTTTTGTAGATGTTATTTTTACTGCTAATAACTCAAGTGAATGTTTTCTTTTTTTTGCTATGAATATCTGAAGTTACGTTATTCTTGTGGGTGTAGTGTTTCTGTTGGTAGCAGTTAGTTTTCACAGTTGTGAAGTGCAGAAGAGCCAGAGGTCGTTATGCTCCACTCCCTGGTTGTTCATGCCAAAGTTCCTGTACACTACAGAAAATGTGATTTCACACAGGCGTTTGGTTTTTCCCACCATGCCTTGCACAAAGCCTGGAGGAACGTCAGGTTCATGCGTGATGGCAGCGTCACAAACCCGTTTCGCTTATACGGGACGGATTGTGACATCAGGACCCCGCCCTCCCTCCGTCCTATTCTGGAAAAGGAATGGCACAATGGTGCTTTGCTGGGGAGCCCGAGAACAGCAGGCTTCTGGGAGATTGAGACATTGCGTCTGAGGGGGGCATTGTTCTCACTTCCTGGTGCTTACTCACCGAGCGCCTGCCAAACCACAGCCCTCAGCCCGCCGATCTCCCCGGCCTAAGATGGGTGCGCTGTAGCTTTCCTGGCTAATGCCCTCCTCTCCCACAGACTGCGTGCTTTCCGTCGGGAACAGCCCCCTTGTTTGTGGATTGGGTTCATAAGAAGATTCCACCACTGCCGGGGGTGATGGCATGCCTCTTCTCCCCAGCTTGCCTTCGATGCGTGGTGAATACTTCCTCTTTCAGAAAAAGCTGGCCTCATAAAAAGAAAAAAAAATTGCCCGGTGATTAAATTAAGAAGAGACACGTTGTGTGAGCTCAGCGCAAGAAGTTGCCAAGAGGTTTTTAGGCCCTTTGGTTTAGCTCTGCATGACTCCACAGTCAAGCGCCACCATTCAGGAACCAGCAAAAGCCAACACAAGAGACCGGTCAGCCGTTTTTGTTTTTTTTTTTTCTTTTTGGTTATGAAAACAAGGTGCAGTTGGCACTGATCGCTGCAGTCACAGGGTTTGAACGTCACAGTAACATGTCAATCTCTGTCGTAAGGGTAGTCATTTGAAGGCAGCAGTAATGAGTCGCACACTGGCACAATGGTAGAGCCGCACCTTGTTCCCTAGCTGTGACGTTTGTTAGACGCTGTTATCCCCTGGAAGAACAGGACTAGCATACCCTGTCACGCCTGTTTAGCATGATTGGGAAAGGAATGGGAGGTTGACTTGTGTGAACTAATGGTTATTTTCTTTTTATTCCCCGCAGCATCCTGATACACATTCTGATGCCTGTGTGCATTCAAGTGCAAAGATTTTGTAATGTTATCCAACCCTGTGATTGAAAGCACCTTTACAGCCCCCTAGCATTAGGTTAATCCGGCTCTGTGGAGTCTCACCTGGAGTGCTGCTCTGCCACGTACAGGATACCAGACGTCAATCTGCATCGTTTACCCTATCAGTTTTTCACAAGCAGTTCATTTTCATTTGCCTGATGAAATAGAGCTGGACCCCGAGTGATAAAATAACGCCTGGGCCCATTTGATCAGCTGCTTCTGAAGAGCTTCCGTTGAGTGGCAGACAGCAGCACAGAAAGGCTACACGTCTGGTATTCACCGAGGTTGAGGGATGCACCCTAAGCCTTTTGTGTCAAACTTCTCGCGCGGTAAACGTTTCGTCGAAATGTCAGAAGGAAAACAACACGGGAGCGTGAGACGTGGGCGTCGAAAATGCCAGCGGAACCTTTTCCTTTCACCTTTAAAGACTGTTCCCTTCAGCATCTGACGGAATGCATTCAGTGTGACTTATTTCCCCGCGCCGTAGATAAACTCCACTCAAAGATGGTGGCATGCTAACGAGTCCATTACCATATTGATGAGGAGTGTCACAGCTTCTGACCTCTGCTGCTGCTCTTGCACTGATGTCATGAGTTGCCCTGTGACTTCAGCTCTGCCCCCTCATTCCCCCCCTGAGTGAGGGACCTGCCTTTTCCTCTTTCCGGACGTACCTTTGCCCTGTCCCCTGGGGCGGAGGATTAGCATGTCAAATCTGCATTTGTTTACGTGTCTGATGCCCCCAAACGGCCTTTGCCCCCGTACCCTCTGTGCTGTCAACAAGCGCACTGGTGTCACGGCGTCGTGCTCCGGCTTGTCCATTTGGGAAGGTCGCCGGGCGGACCGATGACAGATATCACCATTGTGCGGTCCATCTCCCCCCGCTCTGACAGCACCCTGGGATACAGGCGTCTGGGTCTGGGTGTGCAGCCGCACAGAGGCCCCGGCCGGAGGCTGTTGCCTTGTGCTGTAAATACCGGCCTGGGATTTCTGGGAAATGCGAAGCCTCCTTCCCGGCTGTCCACTCCCTTCCCAGACTCCGCCGCGTTCCCACCGCATGCCTCAGCGGGGAGAATCCCCCCCCCAATCAAGCCCTGCTGAGTCAGAGGACCCGGTGCAGGCCGGGTCTGAGTCACTGCATGGAGAGAGGTCACGTGTGGCGATTGTATCTACCAAAATACGTGTGCACCTCCTTTTAGTGAACATTTCGTAAAGAGTTACTGTTGCTGCTGTTCAGCATGTCCCCTGAACTGCGGCTCACACTAACGGCTGGGCAGAAGCAGGCAATAAACAGCATAATCGTCCAGCTCAGCAAACTAGTATTTTCAAACTAGTGTTGACTCACCTCATAAGTATTTTGAGTAATGGGAGTCTGATAGTCATTCATGTATGTGTTTATGCCTAGGCTGCTCACTGTAGAAACTCCTGGGGTTTCAGCGGAATTAAAACAGGAAGTGAAGGGCTACAAATAACTGCCGTGCCTCGGAGGGGCTACGTTGTGACCTCCCACCTCTGTTGTAAACACGGCCTACCTTCCCTAATTGAAGCAAGAGCTCTGGATGCATGGGTGGCAGCGGTCAGGGCTTTGAGAGGAGCTGAGCCCCAGGTCATGTGACACTTGCAGTAAACCAGTATGGGGCCGCCTCAGGCCCAGAGCGGGAATGGGTCGATCATTCTGTATCTTGAAGACTGAGCCACCTGAACCTAGCGATCCGGTTAAGCAGATCTACCCGCTGAGGTGGCAGAGGCGGAAATGCCAGAGCCAGGCAGTAATCTGCCTCGGTGCCACTCCCGCAGAGCCGTAACCTCCATTCGTACCGCATTCAATTTTCTCCTCTCTCCTGTTTCTTTCCCACAAAATTAGATTAAATGATCTTAATCTCAAAAAATTGAGTTTGACTGAAAGCATGTCAGCGTCGAATTAGACTGTTTGAATGTTTCATACAGCTTGTTGAGCTGCCTCTTAACCAGCACTAATGAGCAAGGTTCCGCAGGACGCTGCTGCTTTTGTGTATGTACACAGACTCATTTTGGACAAGCCAAATGATCCATACCGATTTCCCCCCAGCTATCCTGTCTTTAACCGGGTGATCCCGCTGACACGAAAAATCTGCTTTTCAAATGAGACCTAGTTTTCCTTCGGACAGAATACAAATTTGATGAATATTCCCACATTTATGAAAGAGTCCATTATAGAATACAAAGCGTAAGCACAATGCTATAATAGAGCAGCTTGTTTTATTTCACTTAAGCGGTCCAAATGCGGAAGAGCAGGGGACATCATGCTGATTTGAAGGGCTGTACAGTGATAATAAGAGTATTGGCTGGTACAGCTTATATTTTACATTCTCTCAGACTTTAGTGGCTGTCTGAACTTGACTAATAATTATGTTGTGCTTTCTCTGGGTATACACCTTGTCAAAACACACAGGCACACAAGGGGAGTTGCGTAACGGCACTTATTATGGGCTGCGCTTGAAGCTGATCTGCATAAACCCTCGCGTCCCCCCTCGCTTGTGTCTTCTTATGTAAGCCCCGGCGCTCTTTCAGCTCGCTGTTGACACCGTGTGCTTTGCGAAGTGAGAAGGCGGGCGGCTAGATTGCGGGGGAGATCGTGGGTGGCAGAGGCCGCGAGACAGAAACAGACCCATTCGCCGGCGACCGCCAGCCCCCCCCCAACCTCGACTCCCGACCCCCTTCCGGCGATTCGTCAGCGGAGAGCGTAGCCGTCGGTGGCCGGTGACTCAGAGGAGCGAATCGTCTCGATCTTCACCTGTGCTGTGCGGTGCTCTCTCCAGGGCAGACGATGATTCACACCAGATTCCCATCTGTAGAGCAGCCTTTGCACACGGGCGGTGTTTGCACTCATATACAAGGCCTCTAACGTTTCAAATGCTCACATATGTGTGTTTATGCGTGTGAGAGCGGAGGGCTGTAAGTTAATGAGATTATACGTATATACATATACACATACGCAGACACGCACACATGAGCACATTTGTTAGTGGATGTGTGCGTTTGAGGCATGAGCGCTGTGTCTGTGCACATGTACATATGTGTGCACATGTATGACGTAAAGTGCGTCTGTACTGTATACATAACGCACTCACGTATTTGTTCAAAGCCACAGACACATCTGTTCGTAGGGGGTTTTATCAGCAGACGTAGGAAGAGCTGCGGGCTGGTGAGTGCACCGGGCTGGCGAGCCGCGCTAAGGACTGATTCACACAGCGATTCCAGCCGTTGATTACGGAGGTCAGCTGTTTGATTTTCCTCAGTTCCGCCCCTGCGCAGGATAAGATTGGAGATTGCCTGCTCCCTGGGTAAACTGCGCAGATGTGAGGGGCGGTTGCGTAACGGACTCGGCTGTGCGATCAGCTGAGTTTGCCACTCGCGCCCGACCGCAGACAGCGGGGCCCTGGAAGCTTTTGATTTTTGCAGAACGCAGGAAACTCCGCCTTTGATTTGAAATATTTAATTCAGATCTGTTTAGCTGAATTAGATTAAATGGAATGTTATCACAAAAAAATCCAATGTGATTTAAGGCATGTCAGCAATTAAGTAGAATGTTTGTGTTTTATACAGCTTGGCTTCCTTCCTCTTAGATGTACCAATGAGCAAGGCTCTTGGGCATGTTAGTGCTTTTGTGCTTGTCCATAAATTCATTTTGGTCAACGCTAACTGCATTTTTGTTTTTCATTTTGGAAATATTTGGCTTCCGACATCTTGATAAAGATCGCCCCCGTAGCATTCTCTGGTCAATATTTCCACATTGATTAAAGTTTATGGTTCATTAGCTGGATTTGTTCAAAATAATTTGTGTTCAAGGACCATGAGATTGTTACCGCGTGTGCCGTCCAATGTGAATGAAAAAATGTCAGGTCCCAATTTTTACTTCCTGCCCTTCACGAGGAATTTAGATCCGGGCGGGGTGGGAGAGGCCGCGCAAGCCTGGAGAACTCTGGGTAGCTGAGAGGGTCTTGTGCTGCCGGTGATTAGTTCAGTGAGGTCTGCCTAATTGTTTACATGTGAGTGACCCCAGGCCCACCTCACCTACTGACCTCTGGGGGTGGGAGGGCAGTTTCTACTCCTGTCCCTCTGAGCCCCCTGAAAGGGGACCGCAGGAAGTGACTCTGGCAGAGGGTGGTGTCCCTGCTCAGGCAATAAAGTTCCCAAGCTGCTGGCAGACTGCACAACCGCGTCAGTGATGTCACCTCCCAGCTCAGTCTCACGAGTCACCCTGCCCTGACAACGTGTGTCCCGGAAGCCTCACCTCTCGTCTAAAGGGCGTCTTTGATGGCACACCTGCGGGGTTGACTTTGTCATACAGGAAGGGTCCAAACGTGCCTGCAAACCTGATTTTGTGCTGTAACCGTGGATAAAAGCTGTGAATAATTTGCTTTGAAAAGATTTTGCCTGCCATAGTGCTGCTGAAGAAATTTCATGCTTGTCTCATAACTTACTTTGCTCCAAACACCGTCACAACAGCAGCCCTGCTCTTTCATATAGTACTCAACTAGTAGGCATGTTTCTGTTTCATCAGACATCCTCCCAAACTTTCTGCTCTGGTCTTTGAGGCCTGTTCTTCCACAGATTCTGCTGCGAGCGCACTCTTGCATAACCTGTTCGTGCCAGCCCCTTAAAATAAAGATGAATACCAGCTCAGAAAGCCAGGGCTTATTCATCTAGCTGGCAGGACTCGGGACCTGCTCGGCTGTGGATCGGCTCTTCAAAGGAAGTAGTGGGTGCGCTTTTATACTTTTTTTTCCTGCAAGTGTTAAACGCACCAAATTATGTAAAGTGTTTCATAATAACGGGAGCAGATTTGGCTGGTGGAAGAGCCGCTGATTCGCACGCAGTGACCAGGCAGTGAGGCGGTGAGGGAGGGGCAGCGCTGCAGCAGGCCTGGCCTACAGCGGCAGGGCTGGGGCCTTGCTGATGCAACAGGCTAGTGCCGAAACACTCCGAGTTGATCTGAGGTGAGCTCCGAGTGCTGGAGCCACTCCAGGGTGCCCAGCAGCGGTCCTTCCCTCTCAGGTCCCTCGGCAGGGCGTGTGACCCAGACTGGCCCCCTCTAACGCCCAGTCCCGCACCTGCCCCCCCCTCTCTGTGCCAGCACGCCAGTCAGTGGGGCCGGCGCATCCCAGACATGCCACAGCCCAGAGAGGCAAGAGAACAGGGCCCTAACCTTTATCTGGATGCAAATGTATGCTGAGCCTGGGATTGTGATTAAAGCGGGGGGGGGTCAGACGCTCGGCAGCTTCGCTGTGGGCCTGATTCAGGATGCTAATGCATGCAGGTGGCAGGGTGTGCCGGTGACACCGGGCCCGGGTCTCCGGCGGCGGGGAGTGCGCCGAGGCCTGGCGGCAGCTGGCCTTTCCCTCCTCATTAAGGAGCTGTGGATGCACTGCCTGATGCTGTGCTGGAGAGGCCCACTGCCAGTCAGCGGCGGAAAAACAAGCCTGCTGCCTTCGTGTGTGTGTGTGTGTGTGTGTGTGTCTGTCTGTCTCTCTGCGTGTGTCTGTGTGTTCTCAGCTGTGTTGGTCCTCAGTTAGTGTGTGTGCATGTGCATGTGTGTGTGTGTGTGTGTGTGTGGGTGTGTGTGAGAAACAGAGAGAGAGAGATTGTTGGATTTTTGTATGAGTACATATGTGCTTGTCTGTGTGACAGAGAAGGCATCCTCAGCTATGCTTGTCTCTTTGGGAATTCAGATATGAATACAAGTTGTAGGAGATGCTTTTGAATCTTTAGCTACTGCATACATTTGTGAGGCTTTAGCTGCTGTGTGCTGATGTCCACAGCTATCTGTAGGAGTGTTCTGTATGTGTGAGTTTATGTATGGCAGTGTAAAGTTAATGCATATGTGAGATTCTCCTCCGTGTGGGAGTTTTTTGTGTGGGAGCACACACACACGCGCGTGTGTCCGTGTGTGTCTAACTGCACTTGATGTGAATTCAGCTGTGTGTGTCTCTGAGACAGAGGGGCTGAGGTCTGTGGGTGTTCTGTGTCTCCGTTAGACAATCGCATGCCATGAACTTAGCTGCGCTCCCTCGTGCGTCTTCCTCACAAACAAACGAGTGATTTAATACCCGCAATTCTCTCAGCTCAACTGCTGAGGGAATGCGCAGGTTTGCATTTTTCACTTGCCGTCGCATGTCTTGGACCGCCGCCAGAACGGTCGGCAGGCTACACCCCTGTTTTCAGAGTCCAGACATCTGCAGTAGCGGGGAAGGGAGACGGCTCTCCTGGCGGATATATTCCCCAGGACGATGCGCGCGGTCAGTCTGAAAGGCAGCGGGAGTCTGTTCGGAGTGGCATTAGCTCATCTCTGAGAGCACGGCGCTGAGGTCTGGCCCACCTCAGAGCTCCTGCACGTGATTGATCGGTCCTCTGTATCGATACCAAAAGAGACTTCAAGCCCTGGTAATGAGCCCTCAGCGGCTTCCTGGAAGGATTTTCCCTCTCAGGAGAAGGCTCGTGTGACAGAAAAGGCGAGGTTACAGTCAGCCATAACCTCATCTCACCTCTGTAGGGTTTCCTCTAGTCTAGATAGGTGATAAATTTGCCGGGATAAGGTCCTACAGGCGCAAGAAGTTGC
This sequence comes from Megalops cyprinoides, assembly GCF_013368585.1. NCBI lineage: Eukaryota > Metazoa > Chordata > Actinopteri > Elopiformes > Megalopidae > Megalops > Megalops cyprinoides. The sequence continues at coordinate 12,816,904 of NC_050585.1, read as the reverse complement.
TGATTCTTGTAATAGAAGTCATGAGCAGTTTGGTAGGTGGATGTGTGTGTGTGTGTGTGCGTGTGTGTGTGCGTGTGCGTGTGCGTGTGCGTGTGCACGCGCGTGTATGTGTTTGTTCAGGGGTCTTAGGGTGGAGGGGGAGTTGCTGAATCCATCAGGTGCCTCCACGGACTGTAATACCCAGGGTGTATTAATCAGGTCAGGGTTCAGATCACCTCAAAGGTGTGAAAGACTCAAAGCGGTAACATGAAGCTCCGCTCCACGTGGAATGCGGTCAAAGGCCTTGGGTGATGTGAGGATGGCACAGAAGCCCCGCATTGTCAGTGTTCTTTGGTCACTGCCTCCACTGAAGCGGTAACCCAAGATCTCCTGCAATAGAATCAAGATGTGGCGGCGATGACCCCAGCCCCGATTCAAAAAAGCCCAATGAATCTTGCAGTTTGTTTTCTGTGCTCTCCTTCGTCTTGGGTTGAGGGTTTTATAGCCCTTTGGTTACAGATCATTTATGAACTTTGGCCTCGACTGTAATGATATCAAAAACAGCTGGTTTAGCTGTTACTGATTTATTTGCTTATTTGAAATCTACTGCACATACCTTATAGCACTGTGGGTGTGGTTGCTTTTATAGATTTGGATTGACACCATTCAGATCGTACTGAAGCAGGAGTGAACTGTGTGAGTGAAGTAAGCGCAGAGTCGTGAATTACAACAGAGAGGACATTATATAGACCGTATTTACTGCATGGTTTAATGTGTTCTGTCTCAGTGGCAACACTGCTCTGGTGGTGCAAGTGGGCGAAACTTTGTTTGGTGTAACAGTCCTTTTGGCTGCCAGCGTTTGCTCTTGCAATACCGCGAGACAAGCTTTTACTCACATTACAAGGCTGTCTTGATCGAGAGCCGAAAGCCACATTTGCTTGCCGTGGTGTGGAATTCATTACAAGTCGGGTTGTAATCCTGCCATTAGCTGCTAAATATTGATTGGAAAACGGCGAGCGGGGCTCCTTGGTTTCATTAAACTTTCTCATCTGTGAAGAAAGAGAGTTTCACTCCCGTAATGTAAACCGTATATCAGCTGACCAGCCTGAGGAGCTTTCCTTGCGTTTCTAATGATGTTAAAATGGTGTTTAGCCTCCAGAGCAAGCTCATTAACTAAATGTCCAAAGTACATTTGGAGAGCTATTGAATAGCTATTGACTTTTTTTTTTCCTCCTAAAGTTGCACCTCATAATGAGTGTACAGACTGCGAATGCACCCCCTACTAAGGTCACTGTTAAGGAATATTGACTTTTGTGTGCTAATTTAACACATTAATATATTACATCTTATTTGTTAAATGGCCTCAGCGCTCGCTGGTGGGGACGAGAGGTAAGATGAGGGTGACACTGGAAACATGGATTCTCTGGGGTACGTGGCACACTTTTCTCAGGGAGCTGTGTTTGCGTGAGTGTGTGTGTGGCCTCCCCTCCTTCTCCCGTTGAGCCTGGGGAGCGGGGCTCAGCTCCACCTCGGGGGCCACACGGAAGAACAGTCATTTATTTATTTTATTCCCTGAATTATTTAAGCCTGCAAAACTCCGCCGAGACCCCCCCCCCCCCCCCCTTTTTGTTTCAGGAGTGGAAGTAGGTCACGGCACGGTTCGCTGCATCTCTTGCATGTCGAAGGAAGCGGCGGAAATCAGGAACACATTTGGGGTGTAAGAGGAGCCATTGTGTACCTGCAGCGTTGCAAAATCCCACAGCGCATTGCGTTAGTGACATGCGTTACAGTCCTGCTTGCCGAGCCCAGCACTAGTCATGTATCCCGTTGCATAGGTGGGGAACTTCTTTGGTATTGCCAGTTTCACTGGGCTTGTTTCACTTCCTTCTGTATCCGTGGGAAAAACTAGGCAAGGTCCTGGTCACACAGCTTTGGGCATGCTGGGATACATCTCAGAACTGGTAGTGGAAGAAAGTGGAGGGGGGGGGAGCACTAACAGGAAGCTTTCCTGAAGTACCCTTACAAGGGAGCAGCCAGCAGGTAAGGGAGTCGTTGAGAGGTGACAAGAACAGGTCTGAGCACACAGCATTGTCACCGAGATAGAAGGCTTGTCCTACCTGAGGAGGCATGGGGGAGGTGAAGGATAGGTGCAGGATAGAGTACCACCCGTTAAAAGCAGCGCTGTCTGGGGGGCTCTGTGCAGGTCCTGCTCTCTGATGTGCCACACTGAGCACTTCCTGTGTTCACTGTTACACAGAGCAGATCCCTGAATTACCCGCCACGCCCCAATCAGGGAAGCACCTTACCAGGATTAGCAGGTCAGACTGCCAGCTATGAAAGTGTTCACCCCCATGCGTGCTGTGTGGTTTGCACAGCCTGTGTGTACCCTCTTTCTGCCCGCAGCCCCAGAGGGACACAGATGGGTTATCTCTGGTTTCACTCCCCTTTCCTCCTTATCAGGATGTTTATCCAGCGAAAGTCCCGCGGCACGAGAAAAGGGGCGCTTTGATCCGGGGCGCCGCAGACAGGAAGCCCTCCGCCCCGCGGTCCGTCGGGTTTCCTCGCCCACCTCGCCCGTCCCGGCAGCGGGTCTCTGCGAGCGCTCAGGTTCGCTCACGCTTGGTTGAAAGGACTCGTGTGAGACGCGGGGCGCTCCCAGGGGGATGACCTGAACGCTTCGTTTGGAGGGGGGGTGCGTCCCGCGAGAGAGGGGCTGCTGAAGGAATGTGGGGTGGCCGGTCCCCGCCGCGGGGGGACTGGAAAAGTACCGCAGGTCCGCAGATCTCAGGGCTGCTATTCCTGGAAAGGCGCTGGCAGCAGAGCGGCGCTGACGCCTTCCCGGCAGCCCCGCTCGCAAGCCTGAATAAATTATGCCCTTGAGCTCTTTGCTTCTGAAAATGCGTGAGCTCGTCAGAGCTGAAGTCATTGCTGCTGTTTGGATGGAGGTTGCATCACACCCCCCCTCCCTCCCCACTCCAGCCCCAACACTTTCATTCCGGCTGAGCGCTGGAGCGCAGCTTACGGTATATCGATCCTGGAGAGCGCTTACAGTAGGGCAAATACCGTTGCCACGGCAACGGCACGTGAAGCTGAGCTCCGGGTGGGGGGCGCCGTCGGTCGAGCCGTGAGCCGGCGGAGGATGCGGCCCCCGGACCCACTTCTCCGCGCAGGGCCACGACATTATGCTAATGACGGGACCACGTCACGCGGTTCTTTTGTTCTGAACCTAAATTACGGAGTGCTTAATCAGGGATTTGTCTCCGACTGCAGCATGAAAGAGGGAGGGTAAGCCCTGGAAGCCCTCGGGCCTTAGCGATAACAGCCGGTATCTAAAGATGAAAGGCCAACGTCCCCTTCTCAAGAGCCCACTGTGGCTCCCAGATACACAGGGTTTTTGTTGTTGTTTTTTTTTTTTTTTTTTTTTCTCTTCCTGCAGTTTCAGGATGCACTTGGCAGTCCACTCTTCCAGAGCAGCTCTACTGTAGGGAACTATATATAGAGCGGCGGGGGGGCATTGTATTAAAGCTGATCAAATTATATGCTCCGTATATAGCTTATGGCCATCGGTATCAGGCTGCTGTCACATGCTCCTGTCACAGTCCTTCTCTTCACTGCAAATCCCGCAAACAATGGCTCATTTACAGCTGGGCGGTTTTGCATTTTTAATGAAAACCACTACGCAGCTATTTATTTCCTTTCCAGCTTCCAGCTCCTGCTATGAATTATTTTTTCCCCCATTTCTTAAGCATTAGTTTTCCATGTCCCCTTCGCACAGAATTCAGGTCCCAGATGGAGATTGTAAGGCTTGCAATAAGTAACATGTGTGCTTGAGACAATAAGAGTTGTGTCTAGTGATGTTTAGGTTGAAAGAATGAAAGAATCGAATGTACTGTGCTACAGTGTGGGGGTACTACAAAGCCCCCCCAGAAGTTCACAGAGGAAATGGTGAACCCCCCCCCCCCCCCCCGCAGAAGCCCGCATCAGGACCACATACTGCTCAGGGGTCACGTCTCCACTACCTATCACAGCCATCTACCTTTCCAAATCCATCCCATCAATCCAGAAAACCTGTAACATCCATTGATATGGATGGGGTTTTGTTGTTTTTTTTCCCCCCACACTGTGGTTTTTACATGGCCTGCTCCATGTTCCACATAGCACAACAGAAGCCGACCAAATTTTCGTATGGGATTTTCTTTTTTAACATGCCGTGTACCATCCAGACCATCTATAATTAAGCAGAGGGGGATGGTGACGTCAGGCCAAGCGGCTGGGCCAGACCATATGCTCCACTCCCAGCCAAGGTTTAGAGGCTGGGGAGCTGGCAGCAGTTTTGTGCCAAAAGAGTGGATTTGAGCTCCTCTAACAGCCACGATAAACAAACATGTTTTCCAGCGCGATTATTCCGCTGCCTGTCTGTGTGTACACGGCTGCGGTCAGAGGGGAATGAGATGCGGTGATGTACCCAATGAGATCTCAAGCCTGTAAAAAAAAAAAAAAAAGTTGCGGTCTCGTTAGTGAAACGCGGCGCTCTTTTTCGGCGGCTTCTTGGTCCTGTTAAACGCCTTGAATGTAGACGTGTGATCGAGCCCGTAAATAATCTACCAGGGACCGGCGGTGACTGACACTGCGTTTAGGAGGACAGGGGGCTCTGTGATTGGGTGCGGCAGCTGGGGAAAGGCGTGCGCGTGATGCGCTCTGACGGTTTCCATCTGAGCCGTCCGTCAGGAGCGAAAACGTTATGGAAGCGTTAATGAAGCATTCTGCTTCCCCGCGGCGGGGGCGGGGGGGTAGGGGTGAGGGGGGTGGTTGTGCTGCCTTTAGCGCTGGAGAGAAGACAACGCTGTCAAGGAAGAGAAGGAAGAAAGCAGAGGCCTGACAGACCTTGAAGACCTGTCCTCAGCCGAGCACGTCTTCCCTCACCCCCCCCCCCGCCACCCCGCGACCTTTGAAATGACAGACAGACACCTTACACCGCGTCTGTGTGCACAGCTGTGCCGTTAGCTTCTAATCACAGCATAACAAATGCACCTCTCTCTCTGATCTGAGGTCAGAGCCTCTTTGAAATAAACAATACAGAAAAGAAGAAACGGTGCGGGACGCAATAACACGTCAACGCGGAAAGCACTTGCGCTTCCTTTGTTGCGCTGTGTCGGCGTCTGTCGAGCTCTGACAGGAGCAGCTCGAAGGAAGCAGCCTCCATCGCACCTCCTTCCAGCACCTCTTCTTAGAGCTGCTGTTGCTAATGAGCGAGGTTGTCGTGGCGCAGCCTCTCGCTGGGAAAACAAAGGCACACCGCTGCAGCAGGTTCAGGTGAGCTGGGGGGGGGGGGCAGGGCAGTAGAGCCGACCAATGAGACGCCGGTGTGTTCTCGTGCCTTCGCCTCTGCAGCCCTTACAGATGTGTCTGCTCTGGAGGCAATCAAAAGAAACTCAGAATCGAATCCTAGCCGCACGGTGACACGGCCTGTCATGCTGTACTTCCAGACCTGTTTTTTTTTTCCTTGTGGATAATAATTGAGGCTTGGAGCAGCGCGCGTGGCTGTGATTGGGGTTCACAGCACGCTAACGGTGCTTCAGTGTCAGGTTCGTTTGAGGAGCGGGCTCTCGGCTGTCTCTCCCCCGGAGCGCTTATCAGCTGATGGTCTGAGTTTCGATCGCCCCTGTCGGCCGGATTGTGAGCAGGGCGCGTGGAGAATGACCCCGCGGCAGCGGAACCAAGGGCTAACGAGGGGGCCGTCTGCTCCCCGGGGGGAGGAGCTCGCTGTTCCAGACCTCACGGTCGCCTCGGCACCTCTCTCACCCTGCTCCGCCATTTCCGCCATTCCCCAGCCGGGGCCGCGTTCTTTCCCAGAAATGACGCGCAAAAGCGTACGTCTGATGCACGTAACCTCCAGCTAAAAATACACACTGAGTAAGTTCTGTGGTGTGTGGTGGGTCGGCCCTTGCTGGCTGCATCACTGTGTGAGAGGGCAGAACAGACCCTCTCATTCACCCGTGCTTTAACTAATAGTTTCCCCTTGACAAGGCCTTATCATCGCGCTCCCATAGACCCCTTCCAGAAGCGGTAAATTAGAATAGTGACAGACATGGGGCTCTGCGTCCAAAGTGACCTCCTCCAGAGCAGACACAATGATGATGTCTTTATGCTTGGCTGGAAGTGACTTTTCTGATTGGACATGGACCTTTTCAACTTTCCATGACAGAAGCCCATTATCTGCATAGTGGCTTTCAAAACAGTACACCGCCATACCACCTCCTTGGATGCTACAAAAGGCACATTTTGTACATAGTGTGTGCTGAACGACCTTGTCCTTTCCCTGCAGAGGACGTGCCGGTGCATCCCAAGGCACGCTTTAGCATCACGGCAGATTGACGTCTCTTTATGGGATGCAGACTGCGTCTGAGAATGTGAGAAGCCGGCCGTGATCTCCGACCTTCACGAAGGTCGCCGAGCGTGAATTGCATGGTTACCAAACCCGGGGAAGCGCGCCAGGCCTGACCCCGTCACGCCGCCAGGAACCCACCCTTAGACAGCGTTAATGGCGCGCCCCCGTTCCCTCTGGAGTCACTCAGCGTGAGCGGGAGAAGGGTTAAGCGCCGAGGCGAAGCTCTGCAGATCAATTAGCCCGAGTCTCAGGGGATCGTGAGGCATTGCAGATGGGCTGGAGTGGGGATCCACTCGCACTTATATAATGGAGAAGTGCAGTGAACTGTGTGTGAGAGGGAACAGGAGAGAGAGAGAGAGGGAGAGAGAGAGAGAGGGAGACGGAGAGGGGGGGAGAGAGAGAGAGAACGAGAGAGAGAGTGAGAGAGAGAGAGAGAGGTAGAAACCATGAGGTCCTCAAACCTGGCACCATCTGGTGGGAGTGGCCGCTGTGGGAGAGGAACCGGGCTCCTCACCAAAAGGTTGCAGGTTTGATTCCCAGATGGGGCACTGCTGTTTCACCCTTCAGCAAGCTGCTCAAGCAGAACCGCTTCAGTGAATATCCAGCTGTATCAGTGGACCGTGTGTAAAGTGTTAGTTATGTTAGTAAGCCTTGCTAGGAGCGCCTGCCAGAATGAACATAGCAGTATTCATCAGAAGGCATGTATCAGAGAAAATCAGCACTGCTTATGCCTGGGAATTTCAGATTGGCGTTGAGCCCTGAAAGAGCAGGAAGTGGGGATGTGTCGTAACTGCGCCACAGTCATTTGGCAAACGGGAAGAATTATGAGTTAAGCACGCTACATCGTGATGACATCACACACATACACGCACACGCACACACACCTCACTGCCATGCTTGGTCCTTTACTCACTTCCTCCAGCCCTGACCTGTTGTGGGAGCTGGGTGACTGAGAGCAGACTATGAGCTGTCACAGACAGAGCAAGGTTTTGTCCGGGAGAGAGTGAGAGCCCTTTTCCCACTCTTTCTCCCTCCCTCTCCCTCCCTCTCTCTCTCCCCTCTGATTGCATTGGAGGTGTGTTCTCACAAGGCCGGTGGGTGACGGCAGCAGCTCTCTGCTCCCCCTTCCTCCTCCCTCTCACTCCCTCTCTCTCAGTCTCTCCCTCTCCCTCTCTCTCTCACTGCCACTCGCACTCCCTCCCTCTCTCTCTCTCTCTCTCCTTCTCTCTCTGCCTCTCGGTTTCTGCCTGCATTACTGGAAATCAGATTGGGAGCAGTGAAGATGCTGGCAGCTGACAGTGGAATTAGCCTGCTGCACTGAGTGGACCCAGCGTGGGATTGCCAGGGTTAAGGAGAGAGAAACGTGGACGTATTTCAGTCACTCATGGAATAACTCAGCCTCGGTTTCCGTCTTTCTTTTATCTTTGTCTTTTTCTTTTCTCTCTTGCCTGTCAAACAGGCACTGGAAGTGAGAGAAGTTTGTCTTGCTGGTTCGTAATTTTTTTTTTTTGATACATTGAAACTCCGCTCTCCTTCCTCACCCCATCTTCGGGATCGTTTGCTAGATTTTTTTTTTTTTGTTTGACCCGAGAGGTCAGCTTTGGGGACTTGACTTTTCGCCCCCTCCCCTCCTTTCCTTCGCTCCCCCCGGGGGAGCTCTTGGTCTCCCCACCCCCCCGGCGCGTTGCCCTGCGGAGATGATGACGGACGTGCTGGTGTCGGACTGCAACCTGAACTCGGTGTGCGAGCGGCTGGAGCACTGCTGCACGGAGGGCAGCCTGGACGAGCCGCCCGGCAAGAGGCACTCCAACACGGGGGCCAAGCTGTGGGGCCGCGTGCGCAGCAAGCTCCTCAGACAAAAGGTCCATTCTCCCTCCAGGCACCTACTGCACGGGGGGCTGCGCGCCAGAGTGTGTGTTTATGTGCCTGTGTGTGTGTGTTTATGTACGTGTGTGTGCCCGTGTGTCTGCCTGTGTGTGTGTGTGTGTGTGTGTGTGTGTTTGTTTATGTATGTATGTGGCTGTGTTTGTGTGTGCCTGTGTGTTTGTGAGTGTGTGTGTGTGTGTGTGTGTGTGTGTGTGTGTGCGTGTGCGTGTGTGTGTGCCTGTGCCTGTGCCTGTGCCTGTGCATATGTACAGTATGTGTCTGTGTATATTAGAACATGAGTATATGTGTGTGTGTGTGTGTGTGTGTGTGTGTGAAGTACTTTCGGTGCTCCGCTGTGATGCTGACCAGGTGGCACTGCCGCCCCTGTGGTGTGGTAGTTGGCAGCAGCATGCCAGCACGGTTGGGTTGGAGCGGGGGGGGGAATGAGGAGGGGGGGGGGGGGGTTATCAAACACAGTCTGTCTCAGAGGGGGCTCTCCGTGTCCACCGCACTGCTACTCTGACAGCCCGGCTCGCGCTCTCCTCCGGCACGCTTTTATCTCCCGCGCAGCCAGCGGAGGGAGCTTTGCCTGGCGGGCTGCGTGCTGCCGAGCCTTAATCGCCGAGAGAGTGTCTGTTTAAGCAAATAACTCCACCGCAGTCCGCGGTTGCCTCTGCCTGTGCGGCACCTCGTCGCTGGGATAAGGCTAATTTAACCAAGCGTTCCCCGCTGATGACGGTAATTACTGTCACTCGAATGTTTGCTCAAATGAACTGCAGTCCAGGGTTTTTTTTTTTTTTTTACTTTGCCTGGCTCCCGTGTCCGGCGGAGGCTCTGGCTGTGCGGTGCATCGGCCACCTAGCGCTGCGTTAGCACGGCAGCAGCCGGAGAGGCTGATCCGGAATAGCAATGTAAGAGGCTGTGGACAGGGTGTGCTGAGGATGCTCCGGAGTCTGCAGCACATTCAGGGTCAGGTGGGAGCTGAACCGTGCTTTACAAGCGGGGCTGGTGCAGTGCTGTTCTGTGCTCTTCTTGTTGTACTGCGGTCCCAAAAATCACGAGTTTCTCTCTGCTGGTTTGTTGAATTTCATGTGTATGTTAACGTGTGTGTGTGTGTGTGTGTGTGTGTGTGTGTGTGTATGTGTGTACTCAACTTACAGATGAAAGACTGAAACATGCACGTTTATCTATCTAAGCTTTTGTTGTTTAGTTCTTCCTTTTCTTGGAATTCACAGCACCGCAGCAGTCTGAGGTAGACAGGCACTGTAAGGGTTAAAGGGATAATGGTAAGGGTCCAGACAGTCGTTTCTTCCACATCAAGGGCAGCGCGGCTCGGTCAGGCCCCGGGGATGCGGGCGGCCTCGCCGTCGGATCGATGCGCTAAAGCTGAGGATTGCGGACCTTAATCCTCCCGTTATCGCTTCGGCAACAGCGGGAGAGCTGAGGGGGGGGGGGGGGGGGGGGGGGGGGCGGTTGCTCCGTCGAAGGACAGTCATCCGAAGGGCTCTGAATTTCAGCGCGGGCGCTCCCTTTGTTCATGAACTGTGTGCCACTCGAGCCAGCGCACAGGGTGGCAGGGATACGGTTAGGGTGCATGTGGAGGCCAGGCGCAGGTACGCGCACACACACAGGCACACAGTAACACGTAGTGTCTCATTCATTCCTTTTCAATGGGGCTTTGAGGGCCGTTTCGGTTGAACTCTCAGGTTATGAATGATCGTTCAGTTCTAGCCCCTCTGTGCGCCGCGACGATAAAGCCTGCATTACGCGGGACCCTGTTTACCTTTCAGAAAAAAATAATTAGGCCCGGAGCAGCCGTAGGTTTTAATATCGTTGTGGTCTGTCTCTCTGAGCGCGCGTTCCTTGATGCCAGCCGCTGAGACCGTGAGGGGGGTGGAGGGGGCGAGATAGAGGGCCTAAACAGGCCAAAGTGTGTACAGTGTGTGAAGTCGGTGGTTTTAATTAACCGGTGATTCAAAGGCAGGGCATGGGGCATCAGTGAGCTGCGGGCTTGCACTGCAGAGAGCGTTTGCACTGGGACCAGCGGCATGCACTCTCAGCTCAGGGCTTTTTCGTTTCTGCCCCAACCCCCACCCCCCCAGCCCACTAATCAAATTAAGCTTGAGTGTTGCGCAACAGAGCAGCACTTCTCCTCGGTCCAAACACAGCTTCCACGCGCAGTGACCCACCTCTCCGCCCACAGCGCACTGCCACACACATAGCGAGCTCCGGCCTCTCGCACGCTGATTACACCACCAATGATTTACCGTCATTGCCTACCTGGAGCATTTTTTTTTTAGCACCTTTAAAATGCCAGCCATTATTCTAATCGGCCCCTTTATGGCAGCCGTAAATCTCTTCCAATTACAGCGAGGGCTCTCCACTGGAGGGTCTTTGTGCCTGTTTTCGGGACTAACGAGGTGCTCTGGATTCCTCATGGAGGTCCGGCGAGGGCAGGCCGAAGCCCCGGCTCCGCGGGTCGGGTACATGTCGGCCCGTGATGGAGGGTACGCTTAGTACCAGCGTGGATGAGCTGGTGCTCACTGACCTGTGTAAAACCCACTCTGCCTGTTCCTGGAAGCCAGTCACGCTCTGGTCTCTCCAGAGAGCGCTAAGGATGAGCGTGCTCCTCCGAGCTGAGAGAGACTGCAGAGAATCCGCCCAGGGGAGCTAGTCTGGCACTCCCTCATAGACAAAGAGGGTGGCATAAAGTCTTTGCAGAAAAAAAATGAAAAACAGGCCTGGTATTTAGTTACCAGTGTGTGTGAGGAAAGGCTTTGTCAAAGGTCCTGTTTTCCCATGCGGTTGCACTGTGCTTACGCTTTCACATGTTTTTAGGCTCATTTGCACAGCTCTGAGGCTGCAGGCTGATGACAGTGTGGGAATGTTCTCCTAATGCAGCAGGCTGACTCACAGGAAACCGTAAAGCTTGTGTTGCACACTTAAGCCCCATCGTTTTCAGTTTCAGCCTGCTTTTACTGGGAGGTTCGTTTTGCTTTCCCAGTTTTTACTAGTTTGTATCTGCTATGCATGAGAAAATAAACCCAATGATTAATAAGTGTTTATGTACTGTGGTAGATTGTTCTCAGCAGATGACTTGGAATGAGGGGAAAAATTGCGTTGTGTGTGTGTGTGTGTGTGTGTGTGTGTGTGTGTCTGTCTGTCTGTCTATCTGTCTGTCTGTGTGTGCGTCTGTGTCTGTGTCTGTGTCCACGCACATGTGCGTGCATATTCGTTATAGTATATTGCAACTCTATAACACTCATGCTATACCCCCTTTCTGATCAGACAGCATTAGGTAATAATAGCTATACTCCCTTTAAGTAGATTTTTAAAAATGTAGTCTGAAACCCAGAGGTCACTGGAGGACAGATGTCCTGCAGCAAAATAGTGCTGGAGGAGAGATTTTAAAATAGACAGCAGCACCATACGACATACTGCTGTCCAGTCTGGGAGCTGGATTGCGAGAACATGTGTTTCTTAAGGCAGTGTGAAGTCTGATGTAATTTCAGTCTGTACACTGCTCTGGTCAGCAGTATGTGTTCGGACCAGCCTGGGGAGAAGGAAAGACACTAAATCCTGTGTGTGTGTGTGTGTGTATGTGTGCAAGTGTGTGTGTGTGTATGTGTGCAAGTGTGTGTGTGTGTAGGTGTGTGTGTGTGTGTGTGTGTGTGTGTGTGTGTGTGTGTGTGTGTGTGTGTGTGTGTATTTGTGCAAGTGTGTATAAATGTGTGTGTCTGTGTGTGTGTGTGTGTGTGTGTCTGTGTGTGTCTGTGTCTGTATGTATGTATGTATGTATGTATGCAAGTGTGTGTGTGTGTATGTGTGCAAGTGTGTGTGTGTGTGTGTGTGTGTGAAAATGTGTGTGCTTTATGAAGTGGGGGTGGGTGCTGAGTGCAGCAATTACATCCTGTCCTGATTGAAGTAGCAGCTCATTGTCTTCTTCATTATTAATCGGCTGGGCTTCTGCCCACAGCAGAGCGTTTAGGGGTGGGAGAGCGGGCACTTAACCCTGTCAAGCACGCTAATGCACACTCAGTAGTGGGTCCTGCTGACCTGCTAGCTCACTCTGCCCTGCAGTGGAGCAGGTAGCCTGTCACACAGTCGGTCAGGCAATGCATTTGCGCAGAGTAGAACACAATATGAGAGTCTAATGGTTTTTAACTGTTTGTGACCCATGCTGTATTGTGACATAGACAGTCCCTTAATCTGTTATGCCAGCGGCTGGGTTAAAGGCACAGTGCTTATCGCTGGAGTGCTGTCTCGTGTCATATTCAGCCACCTGTTTGCCTGCAGCAGACCATTAAAAGAATAAAAAATGCTCAGGAAATCAGTTTGCCTGGCAGTCTGGATTTGTTGCTGGGTTGTTACCTCCACCTGTCAATCACACCTTTAGGCGCGGCTTTATGAAAGATGAAATCATCAGGCTGTTCAGACAGCGACACTTCAGAGTAATCAAACAGGAGAAATACCATTAAAATTCAAGCCAGAGCTGAGCCGACGGATGTCACTTCTAATTAAAACAGATTTAAACACCGCTAATTAAAAACAGTCACGCAGCGAATTAAATTTAATAAGCCAGTGAACAATTATGAAATGATATAGGGACAGATTAAAAAAGGGCAAAATTAAGCATTTTATTTTTAGTTTATTGAGTTTATGAAATGTCAGCAGAAGACACATGTGCAGTCTGCAATGACCGACTTATTAAGAACATTACAGGTGATTGCTTTCTCACTGCAGCGTGATGTCATTATTTGTGTGCCATGTGGTACCCCAGTGTTCTGCTGTGTATTACAGGTGAGGAGCGTAGATATTTCAGCCATAATGATAACAGATAGCTTAGCAGCGTTTTGCACTCTGACTTTCTGTTTATTTATACAGCCTGGGTAATTAAACGGTTCACTTTCTTGTTTTTGCTGGCCGTCGTCTGTGAACGTAAACAACAGCTGCAAAGCAACCCTAAATGTTTCCATGAAAAAAAAAACAACATTCATAATTCTCATCAAAATCGCATTCCCTTTTAGCGCAGTGGATGCTAATGACAGATGTTTGTGGTCCTGGAGAGGAAGCGATTGCGTTTCTCTCAGTCTGAAATATATCCACAGCTTTCTGTCTCGCTCTCATTAGAACAGCGCACAAACTTTCCTAATCCCTTTTTTTAAATTGCCTTTACAAAAAAAAGATTAATGTGTGATGGAAAATGTGTTCCATATGCACTGTCTGGAAGTTCCCTACTTGAGCTAAAACTTGGATCTGCTGGTATTTTGCACGGCTGAAGTCCAGCTTGCACACACACAGGCGCCCGTGTTAAGGGCTCAGCTACTGGCCCTGTCTTTGTAATCAATGGCCTGCTGGGAGGTTTTTCGAGTGGAATACAATCTGCCTTTGTGGGGTTGTTCTCTATCTCTGCTGTGAGGCAGGTAAGGGCTACCCCAGGCCCGGAGGACCGCAGCATAGCGGTTACCTTGCAGTCACTAGCAGATCCTCACCTGGCATACGTGCCTCCCAAACCAAAGCTCGCCTGTTGCAGTTCGCTTAACATAGTGCTGATGGATGTGCAGTGTTCTCGTAACAGAAGGGCTCACCTCACGCAATTTTAGGGTGGGCCCTCAGGTTGGTCCTCGGGTTGGTCCTGATGGATTCCTACCCTAGTGGGGTAGAAATTGACAAGGGACGTGACAGAATTTGCGCTGTAATTTATTATTTTTTTTTAAGTGAAAGTTTAGTGTGAAAGCTATGAGAGTTGGCTTCCTACCCAAAGTAATGACTTCAGTTATACAGCTGAGAGTCGAGGTACCGCAACATCCTGCAGACTGCAGCTCATTAGAACTGTATGGCCCCGCTCCGGTTGCCGCTGTTCCAAAGCGCAGAATTCCACCCCCTTTATCTGCATCTGTTGTACAGTATATAGCTCATCTAAGCCGTCCCTCTGGAGAACAGTACAGAAACGGCCAGTTGGGGGCCATGTGTTTGTAGACAATGGGGCCTCTCTTTGAAGCAATGTGGCAGCCACATGCCTTCTGTGCACGACATACATCATGCAGAGGGAAGCCAAGGCATTGTGCACCCGTTGCGGGGATGTGCTGCCACTGAGAAGTGCTGTTAACTCTTTATGACTGCTCATAGAGTCCTTCCTGCACCGCTCTGTTATATGTTATTGTCCCACTGAAGTTTGCTCCAGCGCTCTAAACCTCCCCTCACCCCCCTAACCTCACTGGCCTGGTGATGCTGTCGCTTTTTTCCCCTCTCACGTTTCACCTTATTGCTCCCCACGTGGCTGAGGTGGTGGTGCTGTAGCTCTGTTACTGCTGAATTTAACCTCACAGCTCCCCTTGTGATTAAGCTGACAATCCTGTAGCTTTCTTACTCATAAATCAAATGTTATTGCTCTCGCTGTAGCTGGTCTGGTGGTGCTATAGCTTTTTACTCTTGTGTTTAATTTACTGCTCACCCTGTAGCTGGCCTGGTGGTGCTGTATCTTTATTAGTCTTATATTTAACCTTAGTGCTCTTCCTGTAGCCGTGTTGGTGGTGCTGTGTCCTCTCTGTCGGGGAATCGGCCTGGTAAGCCTGCGGTCGTGATGGTTAATGCTGCGGTTTTGACAACTTGCTAGCCTGAGCCAGGAGCAGATTCGGAGCTCTGCAGGGGGGCGTCCCGTTTCCGTGCAGGGCCCCCTCTGGCTCCCGTCGTCCTGTCTCGATCCCTGCCAGCCCTTTCAGAGCAGAACGTCCCATACCGGCATGTTCGGTACTAAGCCCTCCCCCCCTTCACCTCACCAAGAGAGCAGTTGGGCTCTGAGCACTGTCAGCAAATGCTGCTTTTCTTTCTTTTTTTTTACCAAGCCACACTCCTACTGAACAAAGCACTCTGTTCCTGTGTACCCTGACCATCCTGTGCACTTACATAGTTCCTTCAACAGTCCATCACGCAGACTGGGAGCCTCTGAAATGCACAGAAAAACCAGAGTGGGGATTTGTGGCTTCCAAAGAAAAGCTCTGAACTGAAACCATTGTTGGATGAAGATGATATACATTCTCCTAGAGATGCAGTCAGTCTTTTCATGCCTGTGTTCTGTGCATACAGATGCTGTCAGAATGTATCAAAGATTTGCTTTAGTCTTGAAATAGATTTGAATATTCCTTTCCCAAGGCAGTTTTCACAATACCCATGGTGAAAATGACACTTTTGCTTTCTTGTTTGGGGTGGATCTGCTCTCAGTCCTCTCATTGGCTGCCTGTGCTGTCGCTTTTAACAAGCACTGTCATGTCTGTGTTCATGTTTTTTTTTTTTTTTTTTCATCATCCCCGGATCAAACTTCAAAGCAATATTTTTTTACTGCATCCTTTATTATTTTGTTCTTGTACTATAGTAAGCTCATGGTGTGCATATACCGTATGCTGAAAGAACAAGGTATGCATTGAAAATAATCCCTTACGCACTTTCGTGCTCTTCTCCTGAACCACCCCATTTTTTCCCAGAGAGAAAAAAAAACGGGGCAAATTCCTCCAGTATTTTAATAGAAAATAATTTACTGGAGGTGCATGTTTGAAGGGTCTAGAGGAGAGCGCAGGACTGCATTAAGGGATTTTCGTATTTTTACAGCCTAATTTCGACTGCAGTCATTTTTAATAACGCAGAGGAGGGTGCTGGAGTTTAAATGAGGGATGGTGTGGGGGCTGAAAGCCCATTTGGACGGCTCTGGCAGGACCCGTGAATGGCGGAGCTGGGCTCGAGCCCAGCCCGGTTCTTGGCGCTGCCCGGTGTAGGCCCAGCTCTGCTGATTAGTCTGCGCTGGATTCAGATGCGCTCCAGCTGTGAAAATTGGGCCATAACCATAACAGGGCCCATGCAGCTCATTTGAAATGGCCTCTTTTACTGCAAGATTAATACATTTGCTGGGCAATTTAGCAGCCCTGGCCACGCGATGATAACGCGAACTTAATGGCCTAGCACTCGCGGTGTAATAAAACATAAACTCCTTTTTTTATTTGAAAATAAGCAAGTCTAGTAATTACTCAACATGACCGAATAGCCTGCGTGCTGAAGCACTATTGTTTGATTCTCTGCGGTTTTCCCTTCTAATTGGATGTGACTTTGTGTGGCCTCCGGTGTAGTCGTGGTTAAGGGAGTGTTCATCTTGTTGTGGTTCGGTCTGAGACACTATTGCATTCGGTGGAGACCTCTCAGGTCCCCGCTGACCGGTCTGCCAAATTGTCTCAGCGCACTCCTCATCTACTAATCCGGGGTTTGTAACTACCTGGCACCAGTGAAGATTAATGGGAGTTCTTATATTCTTGTTTTATGTGACTCATTTTGTGACTCTCTGTGTTTCTGGGATTCGTTTATGAAATGCTCGCTGACTTATTTCCAGAATGCTTAAAATTGGTTTCATTGTTCCCGTTATATGCAGACATTCAATGATAAATGTGCAGTGAACTGCCTCCATTTTTTTCTTTATTTTTGGAGGAGCAACCTTATACTGTACTGTCTTCTGCAGGTGGAGCCACAGACCGATGTTACCTTTCAGAATACGTGGGTAGTTCAGCGGGTACAGCTGGTCTGCAAAGAGAGAGGCGTGTTTAAAGTGATGCACTCCCAGTGCACCATGGGAGAAGGTTCATTCCTGTGGGGGGCTGCTGTCAGAAGCCTGCGGAGGCTGCAGCCATCCGTAGAGACTGCAGGCAAAAATGAAGAACCCACAACTTCGCCTCACTGTGTCAGCCTCCGAATACTACTAATAGCCAAGCGCTGTTTCGTCAAAGCTGCATTAGTGTGCTTCTTTAATGACAAAATGGGAGTGAATGACAGTCAGCTCCTGAAATAACCCTCCAGAAGTTAGAGAGAACATAATGTTACAGTAGAGATGGCCTGAATTATTCATGCTTTCATTACTGGGATAGGTATCACCTGAGGCAGGTTTCATTGATTGTCCTGTGCGACTCCCCGTGTTCATCGCTCTCAGTTTTCCTCCTTTCATTCAGTCTTATTGATTTATTTTCCTCGCTTTATGAAACTCATGTAATGTGGCAGTAGAGTGACAGGGGCCAGCTCAGCAGACCGATACTACACAGTCCCGTGTGGCACCTGCCTGTGAATTGTGCTTGTGTAATTTAATTCATGTTGAGCCTCAGATTTTATAAGATGACCCTTACAAACCATCGTGTAAATGTTTTTCCTATAAATTATTACGTAGTATAAGTGCCAGTGGGGGCTATGAAGACTAAATATGCTTACGCATACATCAAACTTGCACACTATATGTTCATCCACAGAAAATTTCTTTGTGTGTAGTTTCTTCCTCGAAGTCTCATGTCAATGAAGACAAACGCAGGGTACTCAAGTTCAGTGAAGCATGTAGCACCTCAACTCATGAAGACCGGGGACAGCCCCAGAGTCCTCTGCACTTCTACAATAAATCACGGAGCCAGCATAGCGGGGCGCAGATAACCCAAACAAGACCCTGTTCTCCAGCTCAGAGGGATCCAGGCAGAGTGCATTCAACGTTATCGCATGTCAGAGTCCCGGAAATTTAATAAGGGGGGGGAGGAAAAAAAATTTGCGAAAGTTCAATGTGAAGTTCCCAGGGAGTTTTTAAATATAGTCAGGCTTGTCTGGGAATTTCCAGCCGGCAGCGGAAAAAACGGGGTCTTCTCCGCGTGGCTGCGAAAATAACCCGGCGATGCTGGAGTCCTGGGGTGGAAACTGTTACGTGCCCCTCGTTCCCTTGGCTGGAGTTGAAAGGAGGCTTGGCTCTAATCAGAGCTGCGGAGAAGTTTGGACGGGAGACATCTGCGCAGGTGCGAGCAGACGAGCGTGTGGGCGTCTCGGCCGAGCGTCGGGCCGGGGGCTCCGTGATGCTGGCACCCTGATAAACGGCCCGTTTCCTCTGAGCTCAGCGATCATGGAAACAGGAGAGGTGAGGCTAATTCCCCTGAACCCGGCCTGTTATGGATGGAGGGGAGCCTGGCTGTCAGCTCCAGAAAGGAGAGAACATAACAGCCATTGAGAGAGGGAAAAATAACAGAAAAATAACATCTTACTCTCCATTCCAGTGAGGAAATGGGGAGTATACACACTTATATATACACTCACAAAGTCAGAACTTCAATTCTAAACAAGCAGGACAGTGAGAATCGCTCAAGTCTGACACACCCTAGGTACGCAGTTGGCGCCCGTGACAGCTGTGCTCTCTGAAGGTGTGTGCGTGTGTCGTGTGGGGGAACGGCGAGCGTGTTTTTCTCAGAAGCGTTTACTTAAGTGTGCACGCAGTTCCTTTGATGACTTAGGGAGGGAAGCGTTCCCAGTCGTGCCTCAGGGCCCTCTCCCCAGCTCTGTGTGGAGATGCATGTTCGTGTGTGCGCACGTGTGTGTGGTGGGGGGATGAGTGTGTGTGTGGCAATGTGAAAGTGTGAACCACACACAGCTATTTCGGGGGTTTCTGGAGGGAACAGAAGAAGGAGTGGCGTGGGTTAACACTGTCAGCCGGGGTGCTTTGAGGCCGTGTGCAGCGCCTGCAGTTTGGTGGAAACACATGGAAGCAGCTCATGCAGGAAGATCAATGATCTCAAAGCTCAGTGTGTTTTCTCCTCTGTGTTTCAGCTGGACCCCCAGACTGTACAGTCCAAGAACTGGCACATGGATGTCATAGAGATGAATGGGGTAAGGGAAGTCAATCTCTCAGGGCAACTATAGTAGCATATGGGGCTATAGCTGTCCTGGGAATCACCGAATGCATCTTAATCTTATTTTTTTTAAGTATCAGTACATATACCAGAAAACCAATGTGCAATTCATTTTCCTTGAAAGAAATGCTGAAATAAATGCAATTTTTTAAACTGTAACCATCACCACTTTAACCATGGTTATCTCCCTCCCCCAGATCAAAGTGGAGTTCTCAATGAAGTTCACGAGTCGGGACTTGAGCTTAAAGAGGACACCGTCCAAAAAACAGAGCGGGGTGTTTGGTGTCAAAATCAGCGTGGTGACAAAGTAAGACATCTCAGTTCTCCCTCCCTGGAAAGCCACACCTGGTTGCTTCCAACCAGTCACTGCCCTACAACACATATAAACCTAATACTCCGATGCATTGTCTCAACCTTTTCATATTATGCAAATAGCTGTCCCACAGTTTAAGCGGGGAGGCTTGCGCGCCCTTTTGAGGGCGTTGATAGAGTGATGTGTTCCTTTTTCCTTCCTCCGCAGGCGGGAGCGCTCCAAGGTGCCTTACATCGTCCGTCAGTGCATTGAGGAGGTGGAGAAGAGGGGGATCGATGAAGTGGGCATCTACCGGATCTCAGGGGTGGCCACGGACATCCAGGCCCTGAAAGCGGCGTTCGACACAAGTAAGAGGGGCACCGCTGCTGGTGCGCAGGGTGCTTTGACTGACCTGGGATCAGTTTTGCAGGCTGGCCGAAGTTTAAGTTTGCCAAAGGGCCGCTTTTGCGTCCTCACGAAAACAAAATCTCTTGACTAATGTTTGGGTACCAGTATGGTTTTACGTACGGACAGCCCTCAGTGTACTTGCTAATATTCTGGCAGTTTAGTCCATATACTTTAATAGTCTGGCACGGCAAAGTTTTACAAGCATTGGTGAATTTATTATTCTTGCCCCCCGATTTTGAGCTTCCACTGCAGCACCTGTTTTGCAGTACTGCTCACAGGCCGGTTCTGACCTTTCCCCTCTCCCCTCCTCCTCTGCAGCACCTGTTTTGCAGTACTGATCCCAGGCCAGCTCTGACCTTTCCCCTCTCCCCTCTTCCTCTGCAGCACCTGTTTTGCGGTGCTGATCCCAGTCCAGTTCTGAATTAATTTTCTCCTGTCCTGTCCTCCTCTGGAGGAGAGGAGTAAATCAGGCGCTCAGGGCATTCCTTGGCCCTTTGAAAAGAAGACACTTGTGAGAAAGAGCAGGTTGTCTGCTGAGCCCCGCAGCTGTCAGCTGTAGAGGAGCACTTTCAGTGTGACCTTATTAAATCACAAAGGCCAGCGCCCCAAGTGCCTTCCTAAATGTCAGGAGCAGCTCGTGGGCAAAGGGAAAGTATAAAAAAAAGAAGATAAAAACCTGATCTGGAGCCAGTAAGGATGCTGGAGAGTGCTGTCGACCCAGATCCAAGTGCAGACTGTTTCTGGGATCCTCACTGCAATGTGAATGCGTCTTATCTCTCCGCTCAGATACCAAAGACATCCTGGTGATGCTGAGTGACATGGACATCAACGCCATCGCGGGAACTCTGAAGCTGTACTTCCGCGAGCTCCCGGAGCCCCTGCTCACAGACCGCCTGTACCCAGCTTTCATGGAGGGGATAGGTACGCAGCTCTGACCCCCGACCCCTGGAGCATTCCTTCAGTTTAGCGGTTGTCAGTAAGAACCAAACATGCTGAAGACCATACAGAAAAATCCCCTCGCAATAATGTGTACTCATTTTTCAATTCATCAGGCCCCCTTGTAAGGGGTCAAATGGGGTCACATTTCATGTTTGAGATTAATGTTGAAGTATAATTTGATATACATGTGCAATCATAATGGCAAAACTGGGTCTTGTGGGTTTCCTCAGTAATTGCTCAGAGGAGGTCTTAGTGTGTTTGGCAGAGGGGGGTGGGGGGTGTAGGCTGTTCCAGATGTTCAGTGTGACGTGGCAGTGGTGGGAGGGGGAGGTCTGTAACGAGCGTGTTTGTCCTCACAGCGCTGTCGGACCCCGCCGCCAAGGAGAACTGCATGATGCACCTCCTGCGCTCGTTGCCCGACCCCAACCTCATCACCTTCCTCACCCTGCTGGAGCACCTCAAGAGGTACGAGGCACACCCGGGGGCGCCAGGTGGGAGGGTAGCCCAGGACCCACATTCTTAAACGGGCCCTTCAGAACCTACCTTCACCCAGCACGTACAGGTGTCCATTAATGTCCAGCCAGCGCTTATGTTTACAGCTACATGTAGCCGTTTTGACAGACCCTCTTACCCAGGGTGGCTTAAAAAGCCAAGGTTTATTATACCAGAGAAGGCTTAGTGCTTGCAATGCAGCACAGTTGAACTTTTTCTGTCCTCATTAAGAGGGCTTCCTCCATCCTCATGCCAGGCAGAGTTGGGATACAGCACCCCCTGTGGAGGGAGGCTGAGAGGAGCAGAGCCTGCCTCCTGCACTAGAGAAGCTGTGCACCTCCGTGACTGAGGCTGACACAGTCCAGAGCCCCTTTTATCAGGAGAGCTGGAACAGGGGGCTCACGTGTTTATATAAAGCTGACACAGCTCAAGAAGCACTTAGTCACACGTGCATGTTCACCATCAGTCTCAAGGCTTATGGTACAACTAAAAACCCGGTTAGACATTATCTGGGCAACACCTCCATTTGGCAGGAAAGTGTTGGCTCTCTGGCCTGCCCAAGGGCTGCAGAGCTGCTCTTTAATGGCTGAAGAGCAGCTGCACGTTCAGCTTTGCTCTCGTGATCATCAAGGGCTTTTTCCTCAGGTCAGACCACACAGTGTCTTGTTTACTGGAAAGGTGAATGAGGGCGGAGGGGTAGAGGCATCAGGTTCATCAGCCTGGGACCCTGTGGCAAAGCAAGTGCTGCCATGTGTGGGCCGTTTAAATAGTAATGGAGGACAACAGCATGCTGGCCAATAAATGGTTCCTCCTGACCCCAGGGGGACTCTGGTGTGTTCCTCCACATCCACCATGAACAGACTCCAATCAGCTTCTGTTGAAAATCTTACAAAATTAGTTTTTGCTATCATGTCTGTTTTATTATTTAATTTATCATTCCTGATTCCGAGGAGGAAGTGACAGTGGCCTTGTTCAGCAGCTTGGTCATTGTTATGCATACAGAAATCATCCCTGAAGTACAGCTGTGGAAGAAACATTCACTCAAAATGTAAAAAAAAAAAGAGAAAATGGCAGCTGCTTCATTTCTGTTACTGTGTTGTGCCCAAATGTCCTAAAGAGTTAAGTATTTCTGTTAAGGTTTATGGTCAGAATGAAAAATTATAATGTGCTGCAGTGGCTAACTATACCCAACTGGCTGATTTTTATAGCTTGTATAAAACACACTGTTACTACTCACATAAATCCCTCTAAAATGTCAGAGGTTGGCAGAGAAACCGTAAGGGGTCTGTTTAAGGAAGTGGAGGGCTTTCAAACCCCACACTGAGCAGCACAAAAGCTGTCGCCTTCTTTCACAACATCTCATTAACACGAGCCATACAGCCGTTGCAGGGAAACATTATGAGCCCATTTACTGGATGAGGTTTCAGAAAAACCTTGACTATGCATACCATATCAGTGCGCAGCACTGACACCTGCTGGCCTTTTAAGGCAGTGCAACCCTAAAATGTACAAAATGTACAAACCATACCCAAACCATGCAAGCGAATGAAGTGACCAGCTGGTGTAATCACACAGGGACACAGGGACGAAAAGCTCAGGGCCAGAGTTTTTTGGAGATGAACGATCAATTATCACTTAATAATAATACACGCCATCCTCAGAAGTGTCCACTGACAGGGTAACATTAAAGACTTGAATTGGTCAATCAGGGGATGATGAAGTAAAAAAGTAGAGAAGTCTGTGTTTTCCTGATGTGATTGTTCATTATTACAATTTTTGTTGCTCGTGTTCATGATCCAGTATGAACTTAAGTTTAGCTAATTTCCCTCCGCTCTCACTCGCGCTGCATATTCCCCTTTCCAGCCCACAGATCACAGCAAGAGGAAAAAAACCGCTTGTCATAAGAGTCTTTAAATATTTGTTTTTCCGTGTTTACGGCCTTGTCACCATCCCGCAGCGGCTGGACAGAGCTGGAGACGCAGCTGCCCAGCAGATACGAGGCCTGAGGTTACGAGTGAAGGGCCAGCGTGTGCAGCCCCTGTGTGACATGAGCTCATGTCTGCAAGAGCCACCAAATTAGGGAGATCAAAGGGGGTGTCTTCAGGGCAGGGCTGCTTATAAAGTTTCAGATTCAAAACTGAAAAAAAAAAACCCCGTGTGGGCTGTTGGACTTTCTCTCTCTCTCTGTCTCTCTGTGCACATCTGGTTGCACTTAGCAGGGATTTGGAGGAAGAAAGACGTCCTGCTGGCGGGCTGTCTCAGAGGGGATGGGAAATCCAAACACACGATCTGGAGCACGGGGATGTGCTTTATGTGCTGTCCCTGTGGTTGCTGTGTTTCGCATTGACACTGCTACATGCACGAAGCGCACGGCTGAGGGTTCCGCCACCAGAGTGTTGCTCTTTGCGCGTTTACAGCGGTAAAGGGAGGGCGCAGAGCAGCCCACACGAGCCGCACGTCTGCTTGGATGTGCGTGTTGTGTGTGTGTGTTCTGATCCGCAGCCGGGCCGGCCGGCTCGGGAGCGGTGGGGTGACTCGGCGTTGCCGTGCGGTTGCGGTGGTATCAGAGGGGATTGTGATTACGCAGTCTATTTAGCGCATCTGCTTTACAACAGAAGCTCTCAGTGGCGTTACAGCTAGCAGAAGGGGAGACCCGGCGAGCCGTTGAGGACACTGAACCCGATACGTGTCCAGTGTTGTGCAGCTCTCTCAGTTGGTGTTATCTCCTCCTGCCGCTTGGATTACTAGACGTCTGGAAGTTCTGCTTCGTTGGCACAGAGCTGTTCTGCGCAGAATGACCCTAAAGGGACGCACACACAGGGAGTCTCCGTAGGATCTTTCTAGATTCCGCTCAGCTCTTACTACCGATGAACAACTGAATCTGAACTTAATCACATGTTCTGTTGCCATCCAGTGCAGTCCGGCAGCCCAGGCTTTTTATATACATTAGACTGGTAGTTTAAATGAATAGATCTGATCTAGCCGTTCAGTTGCTGATGCTTGGGATCCTCTCTCTCCACAGGGTCGCAGAGAAGGAGCCCATCAACAAGATGTCCCTCCACAACCTGGCCACCGTCTTCGGCCCCACCCTGCTGAGGCCCTCCGAGTCAGAGAGCAGCAAAGCACACATCACCCTGGCCTCCGACATCTGGTCGCATGACGTCATGGCGCAGGTAGGCCGTGTTGGACGGGCGGGAGGGAGTTCATTGAGGTTTCACGCGGGGGAGGCTTCTGGGTCACTTTGTTTACCTCGTGCTGAAAGGCCACCTCTTTGAAGAGGCCTCACACGAGCCGAGCCTGATTCAGAGACCGGTAGGATCCCGCAGCTGGATGTGGGATTTATGAAGCCTGTGTGGGAGGTCAGCTGCGAGAAAGCCACACGCGATCTCGCCGCCAAGAAGGACCGCAGCTCACTTGAGCGGTATCACTGCATAAAAAAATCCCAACATTAACACAAAACAGCAGGGTACTTTATTGCTAAAGAGTGCTCCATTGTATTCTGAGGCTGCAACTGAAACCGAAGTAAATCCACAAACACTGGGGCCTGCTGGGGGAAAGGGCATTAGAGGCCACCTGTGTTTGGGTCACTTCAGTCCCTGGCACCAAGACACTGAAAATATCACATTATCATCAATCACTCCTTTCACCACAGAAGAACAAGGAGATGAGTTAAACTGTAAACGGTGCCATGCTAATATTCCCAGGATGACAAATGAAAGCCGGCGGTAATTCTGTTTGGAGAGCATTTTCCTCGTTGGAGTTGTGGGAAAATGCAGTGAGAGAAGGAGACGTGGTGTGTGAATATATACGCAGATGTGGCGCTGAGCTTTGAGCCGCTTGTGTTTCGGCCTGGCCAGCTGGACCCTCACAAGTAAACAGGAAACTGCCGCACCACCAGCGCCTAAATTTAAACAGGAATCCCACACTCCAAAATAAATGGCAAAAAGAAATAAACAGGAAAAACTCTGCCATTCGCCCCATCGTCTGCTCTCCGGAGAGACTTATTTTCCTCTCCGTGCCCTGTGACCTGCTCATAAGAGGGGCCAAACGTTGACGGGATAAATAAGCATGACCTGTCAGCTTGCAGTATACCTTGGCTCCGCTTAAACTCCGAGCGAGTCCAATAAGGCCGCATTGACAGGGCTCAGAGGCCTGTGGGTCAGAGGGCACAGACCCACGGTACGGTCAGCAGGGCCAAAGAAAGGGGGTCTCTGTGCAGTGATGGTGAGCGCACCCCTCGCTCACCACGTTAAAGATCTCATACGTGAGCTGCGGCCGACCTGACCGCCTGCCTGAAGTCCGAGGCACATGCGATCCGTAGCCGTGGGAACCTGCCCCCGCGTCGCCCCTGTCTGTTTAGCCAGCACTGCGCCGGACAGCCAGCTTCCCAGGCCCCTGCGATGTATGTTTCCATGGCAACAGGCATGGAAACTCTGGTCCTCCAGGTCGTTTTTCACCCCTGTAATTTTCTTCTGTTTGCATAACATTGGCTTTTGGGTATTATTATTATCATTGTGCTATTAATAACAGTAACAGTAGCAGTCATAATAAAAAGTATTTTTATCATGGTCATTACTATAATTGCTCGCTTGTTGATGTAGGGCATCCGAAAAAGTCGTTTTAGACAAAAAAAATCACAAATGCAAATCTTGTATACTTTTTGTACGTTGTTTAACTAAAGGGGTTATTTAAAGATGCTTGATTGTTGATGTGGGCCATTGCCACTAGCCTGTGCGATGGGATGCCCACGCTGGATGTGTGTAGTGGTGTGATCTGCCGGAGCGTTCGATCTCACCCTCCTTCCTCTGCTCTCCCAGGTCCAAGTGCTCCTCTACTACCTTCAGCACAATCCCATCTCCTTCACCGAGCTGAAGCGCAACACCCTCTACTTCTCCACCGACGTTTAGCCGGGGGCCGCCGCCATGAGGGACTCCGGGAGCTCCGCCCCACACACCTTTTTACTGTACAGCGCCAACGAGAGACAGAGAAAAAACTAAAAAAAAAAAACAAAAAAAAGAGAAAAAGCTAACAGACAGAAAGCCACTGTGCTCCCTCTGCATTCCTTAGTCATGTTGTGTGTGTGTTTGTGTTGAGAGCGCCAGTCCCCCCCCCCCATGATCTGTCTGGTGGAAGCTGAAGATTGGGGAGAGCAGCGGCCCTCTCGCCCCGGGAGCCCGCCTCCCCTCGCTGCCTGATAGCGCTCGCGCCCCTCGCCCCGTGACGGCCAGGGTCGGAGCTGAAGTCCGCCACACTGACCCGACACAGGCCCGTTCACTGCCCTGACATCCCATCCTGCCCCGCCCCGCCCCGCATAAAGACTTCAGCTTTTCTTCCATCTCTTGTTTTGAAATGGGGAAGACGGGGGGCATGTACTCCTCGACTCCCGAAGCTCTCTCGTCCGTCCCGAAAAAGGGCCCCCCCCCCATGTTTGTTCCCGTCGCAGTGTCATGGTAAAGTAACTGAGAACGCAGTCTCCGGCAGGCGCTCGGACAGCCTGGCTGAGGAGCGACCGTGTGCGTGTCGTGACCGTGTGCGTAGCGTGGTGGTGTCTGACTGGGTAGTGGTTTCAGAATGTTCTGTTACTCAGTTTTTTTTTTCCTCCAGAGGCATTCCAGAAATGGCATTTACATATTTTATAAATATTGTTTGTTTGATAGTTTATCTTTTGGTTTTCTCTTGCTTTGTGCATGTGGTTTCAGGAGGGTTGTGTGGAC
This sequence comes from Megalops cyprinoides, assembly GCF_013368585.1. Taxonomy (NCBI): domain Eukaryota; kingdom Metazoa; phylum Chordata; class Actinopteri; order Elopiformes; family Megalopidae; genus Megalops; species Megalops cyprinoides. The sequence goes on along the minus strand of NC_050585.1, from coordinate 12,790,141 downwards.
GATACTGACACCAGGGAGAGGCTTCACTGGCGGCGGGTTCTCCCGTCGTCACAGGTTCTGTGCAAAGGCTCGAAAGCATCCCGTTCAGGAACACAGCCCTCTATTTGTCAAGTTTTGGCCAAATTTGCCCTATTTATTATAAATATATATATTACGTGTGCCTGTACAGTCCAGTACATCTATAGAATTACTCTGCGGAGCCCATTGTTTGAAGTTTATCAGGTAGTGATGTTTTTTAGTTCATTTTCTCCTTTCCAGTCAACGTTGACTGAGCTGTACTGTAATGATAACATGAACAAACAAAAAAAAAGAGAAGAAACAGATGTACAAATTCTGACAGTTGATTCTTGAGCGGTTTTCTTTAAAATTGGTATGAAATCCTAAATGGGGGTTGTGAGATATGACTTAACAAGTATGGAAAATGTTCTGCTTCTTTAAAAAGTCAAGCCTGTTCTGTGTACGACAGCATTCTAGTGTAATTATGGGATGATCTGTGTAATTGCCCTCGTTGCATGTTCAGCTTGTCATCGATCAGGCCGGGTAACACAAAGGTAGATTTTCCTGCTGTTTTTCTGCATCGGCGCCCATGATCTGAGTGTAGAGCCATGCAAATCCAACCTTTCTGCTATCAAGCCCGCAACATATCTTAAAAATAAGCACTGTTAGATGAGTACTATTTGATATTTTTAATATAAGATTAAAAGAAAAAAATCAAAACTGTGTATTTTACTTCCTTTAGGAAGAAATTGAGTACATACTGTATTAACAATAAGGGTTAATGTTGATGTGAACTTTTTTCTTTTTTTAGGAAAAAAATAAAATAAAACTGTACCAAACGCAGCTGTTTTGTCATGCTTTATGAATATGACATGTGCTCGGTATCGTTTCTGTAGTTTACATGTGTTGGTTTGATCAGACATTCAAGAAACAAGCCAGTGGCAATCCAATAAATGGAACACCAGACATTTCATGTTTAGTGCACTGTGAATTATACAGATAGTTTACCCTTTGCTGGATACACAATAGTGCGTAAAGGATTCATGGCTTCCTTTTATATGAACAGGTCTGCACTGGCTGGCTACAGAACAGCTACTCCGTATCAAATGAAGACAGCACGCTCAAATTTGATCAGGATTACACTTGTTTCTTGAGTACATTTATTTTACAATAAATACTTCAAAACAAAATCAAAAACAAATCGGTCCAAAAATCAATTATGTGAAATCTTGAGATTTTATACAGGAGCTAAACCCCAGCCTTGAGAGGCCACAGCCCAGCAGGTCTTTACACATCTCTCAGTTTCAAACTGTAAGGCCAGATCTTTAGTATACAAAACTGATTTCATTAGGGCTCAACTGCAGGTGAAACCCTGACACCGTCCAGCCCTGGAGGACTGGAGTCAAGCGGCACTTACGATGCAATATCCATAAGGAGCACATTGACAAAGAGCATCTCTGGTCCCCATAATCCACAGATCCACAAACATCACTCCTCATGGCCGCAGCCAAGCTCCATCCATGTCGTGACCAAAAACCAACAGGCCACAAATACAGTTTTTTGTTTTTTCAAAAAGAAACAAAAAAAAAACATCTTGTGGTGGTGCTCATCATCGTAAGTAGTACTCTATGGCAGCAGAAAAGGCGGCGAAGCCTCCACAGCCAAGCACTCCGGCTTTCAGGCCAGCTGTCCAGGGAAGAACAACACAGCATTTATTATATGAGCAGCCACTGTGGCTACATATGTAGCCATTGTATGAGCCTGGTCTTAAAATGTCATAAATATCTATTAATGGCAATAATATGTTTATGGATTACTGATCTCTGCATTATTCAAGTGGCCTTTAGTTTTGCATTCTCCTAACACATTTCTGCACAACTATACTCTCCCTTTCTGGTTTGAAATGCAAATGAATGCTGTGCTCAAGAGCCCTCCCAGTACACCGTAGGAACACAGTGGGACAGGCCAATATAAAGACTAGAAAGATACATACAATACATGGTAGCTAGAAAGGTTTTCATGTAGTCCAATCACTGGCAAAAGGCCACTGAGGAATTGCTCTTAAAGTAAAACATACCATAACAAATAATCTGAACACTGACTTGACAGTGGGCCTACCTCGGAATCCAATTGCTCCCCCAGTTACACAGCCGCTGTAAACAGCGTTTTTCCAGTCCGATTTACCTCTGTGCTGAAAGGGGAAACATTCACAAGTCAACATCAGCACCGACACAGCAATACTAGGGTGCATTCAAGGGGGAAAGATTTTATGCAGCCTTTCACGGAACCTGTCCTACTTCAGTTACATTTTGAAAACCTGCGCTCGTGTTCTCCTCTTAGGAACCCGTGTTTCTGAGATATGGCACATAGGTCCTTCAAAGGTACTGCACTTATTCATAGAGCACATTCAGGTTTACACAGCATGAATTCTGCTGCTGTGTGAGACAAGTTCTGTACAGCACTGCACAAAATCTGCCAATGTGAATTAACCTGATTGTTAAGCGCCCTTATTGTGGACACCTTGCTCAAGGGAAGAACAGCCTGGTGTGGGCTCTGCACCTGTTTACAGTTTACAAGTCAGGTTCCTTAACCATTATGCCATACAGGCATCTCTAACATTAACTTTTACTGTTTAAATTGTTTTAAATGTTAGATGATTCCATTTGCAATACAATATTTACCAACGTCTCTTAATATATTTTATCCAATTGTAGTAAATGCCATATCATTTGTGTCTCTAATATACTGTATATAACCAAGAAATAACTTAAAAATACATAAAAAGGAAAATCTTTCCACTGAAAACTATGCCACATTCTCTTTGGATAATTCAAAGCTGAGAATATAAAATGGGGACAGTGATTGGTCCCATGAGATTGGTTATTCTACTGAAGACTTCCATCGCAGTGAACAGTATACCATATCATCAACAGGAACGGACCAGAATCTAGGCCAGGGACAGGCTATTCCAATCTTACAGGCCCCAAAACGAAAACCAGCTGGCCGTTATTTGGACACGCAGTCTGTTGATATGATGTTCCAGGTGTTAATCAGTTGCGCGTTGAAAGGTCACTCTAAAACCTGCAGGACGCAATCCCCAAGGGCTAGAATTGCTCATCCTTTCAGATGGAGAGTATCCGTGACAGCGGTATTACGTTATTGACCCACTAGGGGGCAGTATAGGACCATTATGCAAAATGAAATATTTTTGTTGTCAAAATCATCCTATGTGATCTATCTGATCTACCCTAGAAAAAATAATAATAAAAAGATGCATACTAGAACATTATTTGCCAGATCTTCGCATTTTCAATGCATACAGTCTAAAGCAGTGGTTACACAATATAGGCATCATATCGGCTCCTTAAACAGAAACAAGGTGTCATAACTTACTGATTCAATCAAGCATTCAGTGAAGGAAAACATTGCGCCCACGATGGCAAAATTTTTTGCATACGACATGCCCCTATTTCCCATGTCTTTCAGGACTTCTCTTGCTGTTGGCGTCCTCATGGGATCCTTGGGGTCAAATCCAACGTTTGTGTCAATACCAGCCGTAAAAATGCCGAACGCACCTCCCAGCACAGCTCCTGCAAGGAAGCATTATGTTTAAAAGGGACTGTTGTCATACTTCAGACTTCTCATTTCTTCTAATTTTTATTCTAATCTAATTTTTAATTCTAATTTTTTCTTCTAATTTCTTCCAACTATTAACATGGAGAAGCTTGCTAATATTGTGTGAAATTGTAATTGCGATCACATCTGGAAAAATAAGTGAAGGTTAGCTAGCTAGCTTTCTATCCAAAATCACCGACCACAGTCTTATTTACTGTATACAAGATAAGATAATTGGCTACTAATATTTAGCAAGACTGAATATTTTGTGCGACTGCATTATTTAGAGACAAGTTTATTATGAACACGCACAAGGTAGCGACCTAGCTTGCTAGGCAGCGAGGACTTGGAGTAGACACTACGTGCATGTAGTTAGTTATTTGGCAGATCGACTTAACAAGAACCCAGACAACTAATATGAACCCAATGCCAATGTCAATTAGTTAGCCAGCTGTGAGGTGAAAAGACATCTGTACCTGCAACACAGGCAAACGCCGCTTTGAAAGTGCAGCTCTCCATCGCCCGTTCGATTTTCTTTTGCTCATCGCTTTTATGGGGCATCGGAAGGGCGCCCATTACCATGGGATTTAGCTCCTTTATCTGCCGCTTGTCTCCTATTAGGTGATCCAGAAGAGCACTGTACTGAAACTGATCGATCCCTGGGTTCGACTCTGCTGAGACTCCGCTTGGAACACCCGATTCCGTGCCATCACTGCCGCTCGTGGACGCCGCCATGCTGGAAGTAGCGAATAGTCAAAAGAACAGAGCGTTGTCCAGTACTTACGATTCGCCAATATTAAGAGAGCAGCCATTTGGATATTTACGAAGATTTTAATATAAGTGTAATATTTTGGAACATTGCACTGTTGCACATAAACTAATTCTGAAATTTTGTTTCCATTTAAAATAGACTGACGGTGTTGTTGTACTTTCAAGGTTATGTTATGTAAAGGGCGTAATATCATCTCATTCCATGTTTCAGCAGATTCGACACGATGCACTGCGAGGAGGATGTGTAGCTTGACCGATCTTGAGCTCACTGACCTTGCATATAAAACCGCTGGATGTCACCAGATGTCACATTTTGTTGTCATTTGCTTTGAGAGTAGAAGATCAATCCTAACATATCACACAACTTTGCTAAATTTCATACTAAGCTAGTCTAGATGCGCTTATATCTAGTTATTAACAAAACGTTGGTGGGGTGTAACTGGATGCAAGAGATTTTTTTGGTTGTCTCTCTATCACTGAGCTATCTACAATAAAAAATAAAACTTGAAAATAAGACAGCAAGCGTCGTCTAAATGCTTATCTGTTCAGCCCTAAAAAGCACGAATTAAACTAGGAGCAGCACTAATGAAACTACATGCCCCAGAGGTCTTCACAGTTGCTGCAGTAACCTCGCGCGCACCATCTGGTGGAACAAACCGATCTTTTCAGCATCGCTCCTCACATCAGCAGCAGTGAACAGGTGAGAAGAAAGGTGGATATTTCGTTTCACATATGAGGCGTATTCGTTATTTATGTTATTATTCTGTTTAATACAATGGCTGACAGCTCGTCTTTAAGGTGTTTACGCGTCTTAAATGGACACGATTTTTGTTAGTTTGTGATAACCTGTGATGAGCGACAGTAGCTGACTGGCTAGAGTTCACTTCGTGTAAGATTGCTTCAGAGACGTTAGATATGTCACCAGCTGGGTAATTACTGGCCATTTTCAAATTGTGTGTTCCTTTTTAGGTCTGTCTAGCTATTGTAATGCCTAATACGTTTTTGTAAAATCATAACATTTCTTGTGATCTTCGGAGTTAACTTAACATTACGAGTAAGCTTCCCACTATAAAGACTACGAAGGAAAAGACTGCAGTACAGGTTTCTAGCTTTCATAATTGTGTTAGCCAGCAAGGCACAGAGTCATCATTTCTGTCACCAACACCGTTGTCATCGCAATGGGCGGATACAGAGGGGGGTTCTCCGTTTTTTGTTGTCAGTGTCATAAAACTGGCATAATTTGTGATGTGGTGCTGGCAATAGCTTGGAGACCTGGTCCTTAGGTGAGGGGAGACGCAGCGTCCAATGCCAGGGTTTGTTGTGATAATGGAGAGGCGCAGACTTGTTGATTTCGCTAGTGGCGTGCGTAATATGAAGATGACCGTTTTTACACCAACGTCATCGGCGCTGGTAATGTAATACAGAAAGAATAATGTAAAGCACTGCGAATGCAATTTTTTAAAAATGCAGCCCGATGTGCTTACTGAGCTTTCAGAATCACATAGCTCTGAACATGTCCAAAATAGTAGAATTGATGTCAGTGGCAACATATTTAGTGAATAACTCGGGAATATTTTGAAAATAGCATGGAACTGACATTCGAGGGAGGTTCATGTCATAATGAACCGAAGAGGGGCATTTATATGAATGGCTGTAATATATCGATTTGTTTTCGCTAAATGTCTTCAGTTCCTCTGTATTAATCAATATTTTAACTGGACTAAAAACAAGCATTAAACGTCCATGGACTTTGAAATTAACCTCCAGCCTAATGTGAAAGTTCTTAACCAAATTAAAAATAGATGTATTAAAGGATATGGGCTCTATACAACACAAGTGCATTGATGAAGGAGGGACCAGCAGTATTACAACTTCCGGTGCTCTCTGGAAAAATCGATGTATAAATGACGTTAATTTGACTTATTAAAATCTGACAGAACAAATCTTTTTCTCATTCTTATTCTGATGCATTTAGGAAACAATGTCTATGTTTGGCAAAGCTGATTTTGGCTGGGAGTTAATTTCAGTCCTTTATTGATCGGTCAGTTTGGCAACGGCACAAGTTCTCTTTTTAATAACTTGCTCGTGTTAGTTACTATAACGTTTGACTTACAGTGTTATGGCCGTATGGAACCATTGGTCCTGGAGAGTTACTTCATGTGCTGCAGTAATTCGCATGACTCTGGCATCCGCATGTTCTTTAGTATAACTTTCAGTTGATGTTAGTGGGGTTGGTTGTGCTAAGTTGTGTCATCTGTTGAACTTTATTGTCGATTTTTTTAAGAGATCCCCCAGGGCGTCGTTAAGGAATAACTTCTTCCAGTGATAAAAATCAGGGGCCCATTTAAATTATAAAATTTCAAACAAATTAATAAAACTAGGGGGGCACTGATGGGATTTTCGCAACATGAAACAGTTTCCTTTAGACCACAAGAAATGTCTAAATTACAACAGTTTTTCACACCTTATACATTTTGTAACTGTGCTACTCAACAACTAAGGAGAGAAACAAAATCCTTTTTATTGGGTCTGTCTTGTCTACGTTAAGGCAGTCATTTTTTTTTTTTGCTATGAAAAAAATAGCTTGATTTAACGTGATTGCTGTGTCTCATAATTCAGCACTGCATCGTGTCACCATCAGTTTAATAAGCTTGAGGCTACCTCAGTAATAGTGGGAATGCACAGTGGAAACAAGTGTGATTTGTTTCTATCAGGTATATGCTCTTTTTCCTTTTGTGGGCTAAAGTCGTAATCTAAAAATAAGGATTTTTTCATTTCCCAGTTAAGCGAATGCTATTTGTAGGTAATTACACCCTTGTTTTCTCAGGGTCCACCATCCAAAAAAAAAAAAAAAAAAAAAAGGAAAGAGCAAGGATTTTTCTCTGGCATAGATTGCTGAATTCCCCGTTTCCCTTTGCGGAACACACTGTCCTAGATCACGGTCTGGGTGCCAGAGAGGATGGAGAGAGCTGCATGTCAACAGCGCACACAGGCTGACTGCACCAAAAACCCATGTGCTTTTGCTTCTGAGTACTAAGGCCTCCTCACAGTCGAACTGTAATGCAACTTTGTCCTTGATTTAACAAATTATGACATTTATGGTTTTCTGTTTCAAATGCTCATTTTTTTGTTGATTGTAGTTTTTTTTTTTTTTTTTTTTTTACCAAATTCATAGTGTTGTGTGATGAAACAAAAAGGTATTCCTTGCTGAAACGTATTTCTTTGATCCAATGACAAAGGACATTGCCCTGAGGTTGAACAGATGCCTAAAAATACTAAATGGCATTACAGATCTCAGTCTCATCCAGAATCTTTATGAATAGGTGACTGTGGGGTGTCTGTTGATTTGTGCATTCAAACACACAGACGTAAGGCTGATGTAGCTCTGCCCATGTATAGGGAGAGGGGCAGCTTCACCTGACTGCCAGCCCTGGCCTCAGCAGCCCAGAGGCTCCGATCCTCAGAGAGCTGAATTACTGAATCTGTTATTCTAGTCACATAGCCCTCTGCTGCCGAGCTCATTTTAAAACCAAACACAGAGGGAGTACGCCGCTATAAATAGACACTCCTCTGAAAGGGGACACGTCCAGCTGTTTCAGGGAGCCAGGGGAGGAAAGGATGGAGGGGTGGGGGATGGGAGGTGGGTTAGGGGGGAGGTGATGTGGGGGTGCTCACAGTACAGCCAGGTGTCCACCCGCTCCGCACGTCCGTCAGGGTCAAACGCAGCCGTGAGCGAGGAACGTGCACCCCTCGGCCTTGTTAGCGCGGCCGCGAGAGTCCGTGCACGGCATGCTCAGCAAGGTCCAGGGTGCGAGTTCTCACTGGCATGTGGGATAACATGAGCGCTTGGTGGTGGACCGTGTGACCTCACAGCTGTCTTTCTTTCATTCTGCAGGGAATGGCAGGATTTCAGGGAACGGCGTAACGCTGACACGTAAGTGTCCCGCAGCTCAGCTCCATGTGTTGTGTTTTATGTGCTGGCTGGTGCAAGCATTCTAGAAACGGGGGCGGGAACAATTTTTATGATGTGTGATTTTCATATTCGTGAGCCTTGATAGATTTATTACAGCCATTTATTCTCATGCACAGATTCACAACGGGTGGGTGGTTGTGCGTGCACGTGTTTGTGTGTGAATGTGTGACCGTGCTTTTTGGGAGAGCTGAGGTAGCTGTATGTCCAGGCTTGCAAGCGCTGTGAGGTAACGAGCTGGGTCGAGGACGGAGTCACCTTCTTCTCACTGCAGCGGAGCGAATCTCAGACGCTGCAGCGCTGTCATCTCCTAACGTGAACGATGCGTCACGAAGCAGTGTCGACACCCACAGAACGCATGTTCACTCTGGCACAGCGGAGGCAATCTTACTGATTCCTGTAGCAGAGCTATTGGAACAATAGCAACTTAGCAACAATAACTCGCACTGTGCACAAATCAGATACTTTTTTTGTGCAGAATTTGAAGCATATTTGCGTGTGCTTCGAATAAATGGAATGGGAAATGCGTATGTTTATTCGTTTTATTTTTTCAGTAAAGTGTTAAGATTAGGAGCGACTCGTGGAGAATGGCGGGTCACCTTCTCCAGTTGTTTGCCGTGACGGCTCCGTGCAGCGGGTTCAGGCCGCCGCTGTGTGTCGGATGCAATTAGGGAGAGCAGGCGGAGTAGCTGAAGAGGGCCTTCCCCCCCGGGGGAGCTGCAGATTGGCAGCGTCTGATACCTGATCCGGCGGCTCCTCCAGTGACAGCGGCATCGGGCACGCAGGGAGGGCCGGGAAACGAAGCCCGGCGACCCAAATAACGCTGAGGCAATGCGCGGTCGGCAGAGGCAGGGTTAGTGCGCTCCAGCCGGTAGACTTTGTTTTTACTTTACATTAACATTCTGCAGTCGGAGCTTTACGGTTTCGCTAACGAAAGGCTGACAGAAACTGCCCGCGTTCCTCTCCTCTCCATCCGAAAAGAACAAGCCCTGGATAATCTGTGCCCCTGGAGGGAAGGCAGGCTTCTTGCGCCTACCCTTGGAGCGGCACGTCCCTCTTTGAAGCCGAGGCGCTAATTGTGCAGATAAGGGCAGCCCGCAGTTGGGAATTGCCTCCCTGTTCGGCACTCCATCCCTGCCTGGAATAACCGTGCTTCTAGACATCGAGCGGGGCACTGACCAGGCGCCTGCAAGCCCTCGCCCTCTGCAGAGGGTCGCACCCAACCCCGCATCCCGCAGGTGCGCAGCCGACGAGTTGGACATAGAGGTAAGCCCCCTTGCAGCTCTCCCTCCCCCTTGCCTCCAAGGCAATAAAGGGGAACGTGCCTCGCCATGGAGCCGAGTTAACACCAGAGTGGCGTGCTGTGGGTGACTCGGCCCTTCAGCTGGGGGGGGGCTGTGGTTTGGCTGCCGTCCTGGGAGGGCAGATTGAGCCTCCCCGCCCCGCCGTCTGCGTGTTTCGCTCATGGCAGGATCTCTCTGAGCCGTGTGCCTGTCAGCCCTCACTGCACACGCTCGGATAATGAATCACTCAGGTGGAAGCGCTTCACTGCCTAAATGGGAAAGTAATGGAAAAGGAATAAATCTGTAATATAAGGAATTTATATTTCAAAAGACAGAAAGTAAATTCTCCCAACTTTCACAGATGTTTGTTTTATGCACGTGACCAATGTTTTGTATGATTGGATTGTTATTAATGTTTTGTTCATGTAAAGTTACAATATGTCATACAATACGTTGGCTATAAATATAGTATGTATAAATAAGTGTATTCGAAAGTTGCAATATAGTTGCTACATCTTGCTACAATATACTTCTAATAAGAATAAGAAGTATATGTGACATATACCAAGAATGTAATACTGCTTCGGTTTCGCATGTCAACCTTCATTACTTATTAATAACAGCGCACGGATCCAGGTTGAATGTATGTGTTTGTGTTCTTGGATCGCTTTCAGTCGAGCTGGGGCTCCAAAGAAATAGGCCTGTTGATGCATTGTCAAAAATCGTAGGTGCTTTTCATCTGCGGGCTTTTAACGTCCTCTCTCAGATGATAGTGTTGGACAGGAAATTGACCGCATACTTGCGTTGCACATTTAATCGTTGCCGGCTTCAGTAAGTCTGCGGAATGCTGTTACAAAGGCACGTCACTCCGCCTCTCGCTCGCATGCATTCGGGGCCATATTTGGTCATGTGTCAGCGGGCTGTCAAACGTCACTTTGATCTTTAAGTATATTGGCAAATACAGAGGGCTTGATTTAAGTAATGTCCGCCAGTATGTCATGGACCCCTTTGAAGGGATCCAGCAATTCCCAGTCATGCAAAACATACCTGGCACTGGCAGCTCTGTGGCTTATGTCTTTCTGCTCTTGGAAATAATGGCAGTGCTGTTAACAGTAGCTGTTGTGTGTGTTCATGGGATCTGTTGTGTACATGTGTTCTTAGTGTTAAGTGTGTCTCATCAATTATTTAAGATTGCTAAATAATTAAAATAAGTGTTTGTGGATGAAGTCCCATGCAGACATGAAGCAAACGGTGTGTAGCCTTTGTATGCGACCTTTAATTGCGCCTGTGGCAAATTTCCATGATTACCTACTAGATGAGATTTAGATGCGTTTTCTCGGTTTGCATCGTGGTAACAACCTGCTGCTTTTTATGAAGGTCTGTTTTAATATTGCAAGTCTAAATCTCACAAAGAAGGAAATGACAGAAGCGGGAGTGTCTGAATGGAACACATCATTAACATCATTAGCATTGTAGGCTTGAACCGGACACTCCAGCGGAGTTACATGATTGCACCCAGATCTGATGAGGCAAAGAAGTTGACACACCTACTTGTCACACACGATGATGCATGTGATGTGGATGTAATTTTTTTTTTTTTACATTTAAAGGGACATGAAAAACCAACACACCAACATGATTTTGAATGACTGTAAGAAGAATACAGAATGTGGTATTTAGGCTAATATTTGCCCACTATGGTCACAATAGCTTTTTAAGGCGTGCAGGCAAAACAGGTCGTCGGGTTCTATTGATAAAATGCCTGGGTGGGGTGGCAGCTGTATGATTGTTTGTTAATGACAGGTGAAAAGCCACCTGACCATGCTGTTCTTGGTATCCACCTGGATGAAAAAGAACCAACGCCCACGAACTTCAAATAACTGTCATGCCACAGACGATGAGATGACATCAGAGCACATCCTCCTGCCTTGCTGAGTCATGTGTACAGGGACACGCCTGGAGAACCACGTCTTTAGAGAGATAGTGGAGAGAGATAGTGAAGATCATAGATCGTAATGGTGAATAGCAGTAATCCTTTGTGTGCTGAATATTCCATGTTGCAATGTTAAATCGTACTATGTTGTTTAAAATGACCAGGTGGTGCATCCATGAACTACATAATGTATTTCATATTTAGGAGGCGTTAAGAGCAGGTAATCCTGAGAAATGGTGAAATACAGCATAATGACTCAAATGTTCATGTGCCTATCCCTCACTCTTGAGGCCTTTTGAAGAAAGCAGATAAGAAATGTGAATTTTGTGTTTACTTCAATGCTGTTGGAACAGGAAGTCGGGTCCCTGAGGAGTATTTGGGGGAAAATTTTTTTTTTGATGAAATATGCATGGAGGCATACTCTAGCACTCGTATTTCCAGGACCCGTTACATATTTACAGCTGAGTGTGATTGGCTAGCTACAAGAAAGATGTCAGCATTGCGGTATTAGAGTGGATCACAAAACTAAGGCCATAAATCATCCATGGTGATCTCTCTTTAGATTTTAGATTTGCTCTGTCTCAGGAAGTTGCCATTAGCTCATTCTTCTCTCCCTCCCTCCCTCTCTCGTTCTCTCTCTCTCCACTTTTGATCTGAAAAGTGCTGATAAAAGCTAAAAGAGCTTGAAAGGGTGCTTCCCTCCGCAGGCTCTCTCACACTCTGCCGCAGAGTTGAGTTTTGACAATCCGCTGCACCGCAGAAGCGAATATTCAGTACACAGCCACTCTCCCCGAAGCAGAGACCGCTGTTGCTCGTCGCCTGTCTCCCCTCATTGAAGCGTCTGATTTTTTTTCGTTGGGGAGCGCACCACAGCTGCCGTCGTTCTCGTGCCACCGCGGCGCTTCCTACGGCCATCGGCCTTTCGAGGCGGGGTCAAACGGCTCCTGTTGCTGCCGTGGAAACGCCCCTGCGTCACACCTCGCCACACGCTGAGAGTGCAGTCAGCTGGTCACACTGACCGCAGGACAGCCTACTCAGAGCGGCAGCTGGGAATGAAACCTAGTGCGTTTTATCACTTGTGTAGGTTCCACTGTGAAGCGGAACTCGCTCACGTCCATCTCTCAATTCAATACCTGACCTGTGTGTTTCAGGAAGTTACAGTAAGCTTGTGTATTCAGAAAAAAAGGAGAACATATTCATAAAGAAATCATTGATGGGGAATTTCCAGTCAGGCCATGTGGTAAGCCTGTGTGATTCCCCTGGGCATGCTCTGCCTTGCTCTCCATCTGACACACAGAACTGATATCACCCCACTGTTTGGGCTGCCGACAAAGGTCACGTCAGCCTGTCGGTTCATCTGCCATTGTTTCCGACGCAGAATGCAAGTGACTCACAGGGTCATTATGCTCATGTTTTGCCTACATGAGCTTCTAACATAGCATTCTGAACAAGCAAGACAAAAGTTGTGGTGGCATTTGAGTAGGTCAAGTATCAGGGGTGATTTTGACATCAAAGATATGGCAGCAGCGTGGCGTAGTGGTAGGGAGCAGGGCTCATAAGCGAAAGGTTGCTGGTTCAATTCCCTGCTGGGGCTCTCCTGTTGTACACTTGGGCAAGGTACTTAACCCCCAGTTACCTCACTACGATTACCTATCCAGCTAAATGTATAAAACTGTAACTTCTATAAGTTGCTCTGCTAAATGACAGCTAAGAATGACAGATAAATGACAGCTAAGAATGACAGATAAGACTGTCTGCCATTCTTAGCTGTAATGTAATAAGAAGCAGCAATGTAATGTGTTGAGAAGCTGGCCAACACTTCTCACAAAAATGAGCAGAAAAGAGCAACCATTAAAAAAAATATTTTAAAAACCAAACAAACAGACTGATTTCCCTCCGATTAGACAGGTGTGGCCTGTTACCCAATGGGCTGGTTCCCAAACAAACTTCAGAAACGCAAACAATTAACAGGCTTTGGATGAAACTGGTAAAATAAGATCTGTTATTGGTAGGTTTGACTGGTACAGATAACAAAGGGCCCTTGAACATTTAATAAACGATTAACACAAGCAATTAACATTCAGGTGAAGGCTCTCCTTCACATAATGTAATGGAAGAGCGCCACGAGTGTTACCACTGCGATAGCACAGTGACACCTCACAAACGGTTATTGGGCCGTTATAACACTCTCTGCGTGGCTGAAAGGAAACGCTGGGACGGCGCAAGCTGCCTTATGCAACAGCTTCACACTTCCTGGCTTGATTTACCGCCACGGGCCCCAGGCCCAACGGGCGCGCGGTAAACACAGCTGCCGGGCAGATGCGCGGCCATCAGCGTAGCGAGCCCATGGAGACGGCGTCGTCACGGGGGCGCGCGGGAGAGTACGGTACGTCCCGGGCGCGCTGGTGCACCACACGTGAGGTGGCGAGAGCGGTTCTCTTCTCCCGAGACAGACTGGGAAATGGCGGTTATGCACGCTGAGGCCAGATCATGAGTCACGTGTCAGGGAGAACTGGAAATGCGTGGTGCGCTTAGTCATGGTAAACAACAGAGATGCTTCATACAGTTGCTGTATGCTGAAGGTGTGATGAAGGTGTGATGCTTTGGTGATTTGATATGGGTATATATTTTTATTTTTATACACTATATGGCTAAAAGTATGTGGACACCCCTCCTAATTACTGAGTTCAGGTGTTTCCGCCACACCGATTGTTAACTGGTGCATAAAATCAGGCACATAGCCATGCAATCTCCATAGACAAACCTTGGAGGTAGAATGGGTCGTACTGGAGAGCTCAGTGACTTTAAACGTGGCACTGTCATAGGATGTCATCTTTGCCACAAGTCAATTCGCAACAACAGCTCAGCCACGAAGCAGTAGACCACGCAAACTTACAGAGTTGGGCCGCTGAGTGCTGAAGCGCGTAGCACATAAAAACCGCCTATCCTCTGTTGAATCACTCACTACAGAGGTACAAACTGTCTCTGGCTGCAACATCAGCACAAGAACTGTGTTGGGAGCTTCATGAAATGGGTTACCATAGCTGAGCAGCTGCACACAAGCCCAACATCACTATGCCAATGCCAAGCGACGGCTGGAGTGGTGCAAAGCACGCTGCTACTGGACTCTGGAGCAGTGGAAACGCGTTCTCTTGAGTGATGAATCATGCTTCACTATCTGGCAGTCTGATGGACGAATCTGGGTACACCAGGAGACCTACCTGAATGCACAGTGCCTACTGGAAAGCTTGGTGGAGGAGGGATAATGGTCTGGGGCTGTTTTTCAGGGTTAGGGCTAGGCTCCTTAGTTCCAGTGAAGGGTAACATTAATGGTACAGCATACAAAGACATTTTAGACAATTGTATGCTTCTAACTTTGTGGCCACAGTTTGGAGAAGGCCCTTTCCTGTTCCAGCATGACTGTACCCATGTGCACAAAGCAATGTCCATAAAGACATGGTTGGACGAGTTTGGTGTGGAGGAACTCCAGTGGCCTGCATAGAGCCCTGACCTCAACCCCACTGAACATCTTTGGGATGAATTACAACTGCCGATTGCAAGCCAGTGCCTGACCTCACAAATGCTCTTTTGGCTGAATGGGCACAAATGCCCACAGACACACTCCAAAATCTTGTGGAAAGCCTTTCCTGAAGAGTGGAGGCTGTTCCAATTCCCAGTGGAATGGGATGTCCAATAAGCTCATATAAGTGTGATGGTCAGGTGTCCACATACTTTTGGCCATATAGTGTATATGGGCATATGGTACAATTTTGGGTGCTATACCTGTCAGTTGAGAATATTCAGTATGATTCCATGCAACAATGTTGGTACAACTTATGCAAAGAAATGCAGTCAGTTTGTAAGACCTTTCCTTGCCAAGTTATTAACCAATTCAAGGTAAACTTTGTTGTAATTGTTAGTAGGGGTGGGCAAATCTGAACTTTTTTCTAAAATCTCTTATAAGATGAGTGGATTCCATGGCCTTTTTAGCTGCTGAACACAAATCCACCAAGTTCTTGGACCTAAAATATATTCTTGAACCGATTCAATGGACGTTTTCCAAAATAGCAGCAAAAAGTTGACTTTTTCTGGGAAATTTCTTTACAAATTCCTTGTAACACATCTTTTCATAGGTGTTTCAGGTTGCTGAATTCAAGAATAAAGGAATTAGAACAATTCAAGCATGTCTATTGCCTGAAATTTGTAAAAAGTGGGTAATTTCACCATTACTACAGTGTGAACATGCTACAGAAAAGGAGGATTTGCAACAAAATTATCACATTGTCAGTGCATATTGTCAATATCACTTGCGATATTGTCCTCTGGCTTCAAAGCATTTCTTATGAAAGTTTGAAGTTCCTCCATACTGAATTTCTCCATCTTGAACTTTCCCTCTACTTTTTTGACACGTCTCATCTGTCGAATGTCTGGGGCAATCGTTAGTCTTAAATAGGAAATTTCAGCTAAAAGCTTCTTCTCACTCAGTTTAGACAAATCATCCAAATTGTTTGGTGTCATGGGACCACCAGAACATACTGTGGCAAGAAAGTCCGCCCCTAGCTTCTTTCCTTGCTTGACCTCATCCGAGCACCTTGCCCATTTCCATTATTACATTACATTACATTATTGGCATTTAGCAGATGCTCTTATCCAGAGCAACTTACCCAGGTTACAGGTATTTACAATGCTATCCATTTATACAGCTGGATATTAATTGAGGAAATTGTGGGTTAAGTACCTTGCTCAAGGGTACAGCAGCAGTGTCCCAGCGGGGACTTGTCTATCCTCTGGAGATTTTGATTCAAAATCAGAATCTACCAGTAGTGCATTGCTTACAACAACATTCTTTGTACAATGTGTTTGGACAGACGTACTACCACCACTGGCTTTAGTCTGATTGTCGAGCTTAGAAAATTCGGACTCGCAACCCAAATTTGTTAATTTCATTGTTTTCGTCTTAATGTGAATGCTCCAATTGCTTTGATTCCTTCATTTTTGAATTCAGCAACCTTGAAAACCTATAAAAAAGATATACTGCAAGCCATGTTGGTAAATTTCTAAGGAAATATCTGAAAAAAACATGAATTTTTGGCCACCATTTTAAAAAAGTCCACTGAACCAGTTCAAAAAATCATTTTAGGGCAAAAATCTTGATGGATTCGTGTTCAGCAGACAAAATGGCCATAAAAACCACTTGTCTTGAAAAAAAGTTCAGAATTGCCCACCCCTGTTGTTAGTAGAACACAATGAAAAACACACACTAATACAAATGCAGTTTGTATACAGTATACAAATATAGTTCTGTTGTTTCTGTATGGTAGAACAGTAGAAAAACTTTGACAAATTTTATCAAATCATTTCAATGAATCAGTGGGATTTTTTTTTATTGTATTGATGAAATAGCATTGATTTACTGACGAGATTGTTCTAAATTATTCAGACCACATTGAATAGATATAACCACTTGATGAATTGACAGATTGCATCGATGATTCAATCAGATCACATTAGTGAATCACTCACATTGCACCAGCTGATTGTTACTTCCTGGCTGCACGCACTGATTGTCAAGTATGTCCATCGAAATGCGCACATCACAGAAAGCTAGTTCTCATATGAGTGATTTTTGGGACTAGGCAAGCGTGTCCCTTGCTATTAGCATGAAGTGGAGTCAGACGGGCATACTTCTCCCCCCTCCCACACACACACACTCACTCACACCTTCACACACACACCAATATCGACCTGTTTTTCCTGGCCTGGCTCTCTGCGGGTGGCTGAACTGAGACGTGTGAGGCAGGAGCTGGCAGACGAGGACAGAGTGTGACCAGCCACACGGAGGGGACCGTGTGCGTGTGAATGTGTGCGTGTGTGTGTGTACCTGCGTGTGTGTGTGCGCGCATGTGGAGGGATATGGAGGAGGGCTACAGATGGCCTGCTGCTGAAACCGGCCTCCAGCTAATCATGTGAAACTGCACAAAGGCTTGGTTGCACTGTTGCACTTGGCCAAGATGCACGTGTCGTTGCGTAAGCGCACTTTTTCATAAGAGTGACATCGCGTTTCCATCGCAGGCCTTTGTGACCATCGGTCTGTCATACTCTAACACCAGTAGCATGCGGCGCTCCAGTCCTTACAGTCAGTACACTGCTGACAGCCGGCAGCAGTGTGGATTTGACCCCGGGTGAAATTCAGACCGTAGATGAGGAAATGATGAGGCAGGCAGATTTCCTGTGATATACCTCCATGACATCATAACGGTCTCTCTGGCCAAAAAGAAGGTGAAGAAACTGGAAGCATCAAACGGGGGGATTCATTTTAGTGTCAAAGAAATACGTCATTTTTTTTCACCAGATACTTTTCAAAAATAGATATTAAACATAGCAATTACTACTGCGTGCTCGCCTGCATGTGGGTTGATTTTTGTCAGGGCTCAGGCAGGGACTCAGGCGCAGACAGTGGAATAGGGTGCACAAAGCGTAGTTTAATAAGCCGATACAGGGAATCAAGAAAACGTAGTCAAAACAGGCGAAGTCAGAAAACCAGAAAAGCACGGCTAACAATACCAAAAACCGGATCCAAAAACTTGGTCAAGAAAACGGGCAAGAGAACAGTAAAACAGCAGGCAGGCAGAACAGGAAAAACGGCTTGTAGCAATACAGACAAACTGAGACGAACTCGCAATGAGACAAGAAACAAACAAGGAATATATAGGGCAAGGCTGATGACAAGATGGGGTTCAGGTGTGCAGGTAGGCGGGTGGAGCCAGTCAGGTGACCAGGTGGGCGGAGACGGGGCGGAGAGCAGGGCAGGGCTGGAACACAGGGAAAAACAAAAGCACATGGACAGGGAAAACAAAAACGAAAACAAAAACAAACCCGGCTAAGGAGCCGCAGTCCTGACAATTTTAGAGTGCATGGTTGTAAACGGAATGTGGTGTAACTCAGCACATCATGTATAAAATGACAGTGAGGATTGCGTTCAGCGTGCTTGTCCCCGGCAGTCACGCGCTGCCGGTCCGTCAGCTGTGCTGTTTGTAACGTGTTTACAGATTACTGAGACCTGTAAGGCCTCTTTGGGGAAATAGCTCTGAAACAAACAAGACGGCGGTAATTGGTTTCCCAGCTGAAATGCAGCAGGGAAGTGCATCACACGGGGCTGACGTGTGAAGGAGGGCCTTAAAAGCGCCGATTGTGTGAAGCGCTGCTTTTAAGACAGCTGGTAAAGGGTAAAAAAAACGAGGCTGTACACAGGGCCTCTGGCTGAAAGTATCCTTTTCCTGTGGTGGAGCCAACTTCCCTGTTCCTCTCTCTGCGCTGGTTAAGGAGAGGGAGGACAGGCTTGCACTCAGCCTCTCTGTCTGTGAAAAGTGTGTGACTGAATAGGGGTCAATGGGAGTGCACTGCCCGTGGGCCAACACCAGACCACAGCAACGCCCATCTGTAAGAGGAATGCAGCCGGGTCGTACCCAGAAGAGTTGGTACGGTCCGCTGGAATGTAACTCTCCTTTCATTTCTCGTTCGCTTCCTTCCTGCCTCTCACCACTTTTAAATTTTTCATCCGGTTCATCTCTTAGTTAGATGTGACATCGATATCGAAGAGTGGTATCAAGCGCTGACACTGAAGCGCGGTGAAGCTGTTTGGATTTCCTCTGTATGTAACCCCAGCTTCACGTCGGGGATAGGAATGAGTGATACTCTGCCGGCAGTACATTTGCTTTGATTAAGAAGTAGATTTCTCTGCAGCGGAGGCCCATCTCTTTGGCCATCTGCTGGCCGGGACATTGTGACATCACCTCTGTTGTGTGGGCTCCACCTCGCATTCCTGGAGGAGCTGAAGGGCCTTGATGTTCCGCTTCTCAGAGGAAGTGCAGTGCACCCACCCGCTGATGCTATCGACGTGGCCCTGTTGACACAGCTCCTATGTAGCGTAGCCCATGTGAACCGGCAAGAGCTGGCCAAATATTAGGGCATTTCTTCAAAGCATTACAGTGTTCCTAATTACCCTTAGCAAAGCGTTTCCCTGGACTAATATCCTCCTTACTGCGGTGCTTTCATTTAAGGATTTGTGACTTGTTACTTGTGATTTCAGCAGTGCAGTATCTAACATAGCCCTCAAGCGTATTCAAGTCTGTGTGTGTGTTTACATGCAAATGTGCTTCTGTATGTATGTGTTAATATCTGTGTGCATGTGGCTGCGCGTGTGAAGATGTTTGTGCGTTTGGCATTGCTTGTGTGCGTGCGCCTTGCCTGAAAGAAGGCCACGTGGAAAATTGTGGAAGCTCGGCCTAGTCTGAGTGCCTCGCGTTTGGATGACAGAGGTGTCAACCGAGCCAGAGAGGCCAGGAAAAAACGACAAATTTTCAAAAGAGTTCAAACTTGTTTCCTTTCGTCTGGCCACAGACAGCCAGATCCAAACGGTGACATCACCCTGGAGCTATGCTCTCCTCCTTAAATCAGATCTCGCTCAGCGATTATTCATATAAATGTGAACAGCAGCCTGCCTCTGTTTTAAGGACAGTTGCCCTGTGCTTATGAGATCAGGACAGCTTCAGACGGCCTTGTTTTCTTTGCTCTGAGAGTGCTCGGTGGAGGCGCTGGCCCAGGGAACAGGAAACGCTGGCCGCCGCTCTCATTTTGTTTGGAGAAGTAAGATATTGAACAGACACATGGCAGACCGCAACGGAGAGTTTCGCGTGTCTCATGACAGGTGGCGTTTCAAAGTTAACCTTTTTTTAACCAGAGGGAGCTAAGCTCTGCTGCATGGTGGGGATGTGCCGTTGCGCTCAGTGTCACAGAGTGAGTCGGTGGATATCACTGAAGTAGCCGGCGCTGTCAGTTTCAGGTTACTAGAATCCTGTAGTGTAACAGAAGAAGAGGTGGTGGCACGCTCCCCCCAGTCTTCTAATGGTTCTTCTAGAAAGTGGGAACAGCAACATCTGTGTCACGTTTGTAATTTCCTATTAGCGGGTGGTGCGCAGTTTTGCCTTAATCACAGTTTGAATCCGCGCTCGTGTGGTACGAGGCAGGATGGACTGCCTCATAAAGCCCTTCAGAACTCTTTCAGCCGTCAGCGTTGCCTTGGAAAACACCCTTTGTGTGGTATAAGGGTGTGGCCGGTCAGCATTCAGAGCTCGCTTTTTACTGCCGACCACAAGACGCTAGACTTCTAATCATGCCCTCCAAATCATATTTCACTGTGTGAGCCCTTCTGCTTTCCCAGAGCCCTCGGCGTTTCCTCCCGTTTCAGATCGAAACTGCAGAAAGTAGGAAACGTGTTTTGAGGTTTGCCCTGACAGCACCGCGCTCACTTCTCTTTGCAGAGGCTGCAGTTACGTGTGAGACAAAGAGGGGCTTTGTCAGCGTTTGGTCGGAGTTTAGGAGAGGAGATTGAGTATTAGGTGTGTGAGCATCTGCCCCCTTGTTTTTAGTGCTGGAGGAGCTGGAGAAGGGGGGAGCAGCGTTCTCTCAGTGGAGCAGCCGGCACTCAGAAATAGAACAGCGCAAGCGTTTGCTCTCTCTCCGAGACGGGGTGCACTATGTGACGGGCAGGAGTCCCGGGGAGGGGAGGAGAGAGGCAGGGCTGGGACGCAGGCTGGAGAGCGCTGAAAACCCCGGGCGCTCTGGAGTGCCTCTTCCTGGCCGCCCCAGCGCTCAGTGGGCGAGCCGGCCGCGGGAGGGAGCCAGCTTCCGTGTCATAATCAGAGCGCAGCTCCCCCAGCCGGAACGCGCCGCGGCTTCCCTCTCTGGGACTGAGCCGCCAGTCCGCGCAGCGCGTGCAGACAGAGGCTCACAGAGAGCTCCACGTTCCTCCCGACCACCGGCTTTCTCTCTCTCTCTCTCTCTCTCCGTGAGTACCCGCGCCGCACCGCACTGTACCCTCTCTCTCTCTCCTTTCCCCTGTCCTCTCAGCTACTGCTTCGACCCGGGCTGTCGATCGGAAACCACTGTGTCAGACGGCGCCGGGGAAAAACCTTAGAGCAAGTGCACCAGAGGACGGAGGTCTAATTGAGCTGAGAACATAGCTGACTTTGTTTTACCAGTGTAGAGAACACCGGTACAAGTGCGGAAGCTCAGATTTGCCTTCTGATTATCACTTAAAAAGGAAGTAGAGAGCAGCCTGTGCCGTTTGGACAGTAGCCTTGATTCAAATGTTCATAGTAGCCTTATTATGCATTATTTATGCGTCACCCTTTTGCTCTCTGTCTTTTTGCATAACAATCCATAATTCTCCCTAGCTGTTGTTGAAATGATCCTTTCTGCTGGAAAGCTCCCAGGATCTTTGAGTGGGAAAGCTTTGGAAAATCCAGCAGGTCAGAAAATGTGCTGTTGTAAAACTTTGAGAGCTGTGACACATGTTGGTATGCATGCATGGAGTTCAGCAAATGCACTGCGTTACTTTGGTCAAATTTCAAATTCACACTGAAATCGTGGTGAAAACAGAAACGGCCTGTGCTTCTGCTGTGTGGGACGCATCTGTGAATCAAAGGATGTGATGAAGCAACATAGTATTTAACCCCACATCCTTTTTGAAGACCTCTGCCAAAGTGAATGGAGTGCAAGAGTGACTCTTGTGTTTTTTGTTTTTTTAATGTGCCCCTATGGTGAGTTGAAATCAGCCACGTGCATGTTATATAGAGCATGGAGGAGCAGTGAATATGAATCGTATGAATCAGAGAGAAATCGTCACACTATAGCATTACACGCTAGCATTCCATACAACAGCATGATCCGTCTGGTCTCTGAGAACATATCGACCACATCTATTTTTAGCGTATGCATCATGTGTGGGAATTGTAAGTCTTGTGTCTTTCCTTGCAGCTACACAGGAAGTTAACAGGAAGCAGAGCATGGTTTAGTCTCTGCCAAAAAAAAAGCCCTCATCTGTCACTGAGACCACTGAAATGAGGTTTCCCTCTAACACCGGTATCATTTGATCAGGGCACGGAGTTATCATTGCCATGCTTTTCTGTGTTGTTGAAGATGCACAATCATCGCTGTGCCATCTGTCACTGGATGTTGAGCAGCATTAAGCTTGGCATTTGCAGCGCCAGTGTGTCACATACTCAGCCCTCAGGAGGTAGCCTCAGAGTTATTTATAATGCGATAAGGAAAGTGGGGAATGTCTCTGTGCGTGGCTAAAACCCTTCTCTGAGGTCAGAGACAGTGGTGTCTTGAATGAAGAATGGCTCTCCCATGGCATCAGCCGCTGATAAATCGCATTTGTGATGGATGCTTCAGACCTGCTGCGAGTGAGAGGCCTCCTTGGTGCTCTTAATTAACATGTGCACGTCGGCGTGTGTTCTGTGCAGTGGGCTAACGGTGTGTCTGTTTGTGTGTGCCTGTGTGGATGTATATACACGTGTGTGTGTGTGTGTCTGTGCTTGTATGTGACGTATCTCGGTGTTCCTGGTGAGTGATGGCTGCCAACTGAAGCAATACAGATGAGATGCTCTAAAGGCCAGGACTGAAAGATCAGTCAATACAGCCTTGTGTTATCTGGAGATAGTCCTAAGCCTAGTATTTCCTCAGGTATCTTTATGGAACTGTATATAGCAATCTTTTTATCCCCTATCACCCCCATTTTAACTTTTTTTTTGCCTGCTTTTTGAATGTTAACACATCAGTCTGTTCCAAAGTTCCTCACCAAAGAACTGCTTTGGTCTTTTGTAAATGCACAGGATTATAACGTCTGTCAGAAGTATGCACATCTCGCTCCTGGCCTTTTGAAACTGATAAGACATGAGAAAACGAGTGGCTTTTCGCAGCACTTTGAAAGGCATCTTATCACTGGCCGCCAGCCTGGACATTATATGGCTGCGAGTTCCTTGAAGGTGCCTCTGCTGAGCTCCAGGAAGGCAGCCATATTTGGAAGCAATGTCCCCGTGGGGACTGTCTTAACTCGCCTGCCGTCTAAAGTGTGTTCAGTATAATTAGGCAGAAAGCCACCCACTACTTAAGGGTGTGACGACCAGAAATGCATGTTCCATATTTTCATTTCCAGGCATTTTTCTCATAGGCACAACACAATGCTATTTTAGCACCATCACTGTTTGCTCCCGGGATCTTTTTACTCTACACTTTTACCTACTTCCTTGGACAGTGCATGGGATTTCTGATTTATAGTTCATCTGTAATATTGCCCAAAGCTTTATTTTCCCTAAAGTATTTATAAAATTGAATGCACAAGATATGCTGTTAGTAACATCTAAAATTTAGATCAAGGGAATATTTAAAATCTCCTGAAACACTATGCCAATCATAACATTTTTTGCAATTTGTCCAGAGCAGTCCTTAAGAGCATTAATTTTGAAATCTTGAATTCAATTATCACGGAGAGCGACGGAGAGGCTGAATTAGGAGCACTGCTCCGGCTCTTGGGCTCGGAGACAGCTCTCACGTGGCGGTCTGTGAGACATGTGGGAGCGGTATGTCGAAAGCCGAGCTATTTCCTCGCTTAATTGATGACCCACTTGAGGAGTCACGGAGCGGGGGAGCCACGTCACCGCAGCGCGGTCGGTCACGCGGCTGCCGTGGCATTCCGCTCTCCTGTTTCCGTGAGGGGGCCCCCGTGTGCCGCAGGGGGAGGTGGGCTGAGTTATGGGGCTGGACCCCGCAGGGACCGCAGTGTGCTGTGCACATGCGCTCGCCCCGCGCATGGGAACCGGCTGATAAAAACAGACCCCGCATTACCTGAAAGCTGTCAGTCAGTCAGCCCGACGGGGGCCATCTGCGGCTCAGCCGTTTTGCGGGGCCGGATCGGGGGCAGCGCGTGACGAGCGCTGCTCTGAGGTACGGGCCGTCGGAGGCGAGTCTCGGAGATGTTGCTCATTACTGATTCCCGCTTACAGCGGCGAGGCAGAGATGAGCAAAACAAATGATGCTCTGAACGCCTCCAGAATCCAATTTAGAACTTTATCGAACGTTTCCCCTCTCGGCTGCCCCTTGCAATAGATCATTTAATTGCACACGTTTGTTGTTTTCGGATTCATTTAGCAGCTTCCTCCCGTGGTATTACAGTGCTGGTGCTGCAGATCATTTCGAAAGTTGAGTCCATATGTGTATCATCAGAATCACTGTGTTGCTTCTATTTAGACCTTTGCAAAGGGTACCAAGAGCCATCTTTCAAAAAAAAAGAAAACCCTACGTCCTTATGTATCTAGTAACAGTCTGAAACTGTTGAACCTTTCTGGGAAAAGCTAATACTGTAGGAATCAGGAATGAACTCCAGGGAATGTTAAGTTGCATTGTACCAAATGCACACCGAGTCCAGGACCTGTCCAAGGCTGATTTAGAAGTAATCTGTCCACACAGCCAAACACTATGCCTGGGTTTGGTTTTCACATAGAAGCACTCTGGGCAACTTGTAACTGTGCTTACCCGACTTAAGCAGGTCTCATTCAAGTCTTCCATTGCCTCGGTTTTACTTCACCAAAGCATTAGAGGTCGGTTTTACATAACAAGAGGAACACAGGAAATATTGAGCTCTGTGTCAAAGGCCCAAAATGAGTCCATTTGTCCAAGGTCCCGGGGCGCGATGAGGGATTCTGTTGGGAACTGAACCAGCAGTCCTGACATCATATGACTCTCCCCCACACAGTGTGCGCTGTGTCCGCTAATCAGATAACAACCTGGGGACTTTCTCTAATTACACTCGCATTAAATGTAGCTTTGTGCCCGATCTCTCACAGAAGCACCTCTGCTTTAATGGCAACAGCTTAGCCTTTGTTGAGTTGGTTTTGGGTTGGCGCCAGCTTCCCCCTGTACACTTCAGTGCTGTAATCACAGTACTCAGCACCCCGGCCTCTCTTTCTTGAAGTTGTGACTTGGTTAAAATTGAGTTTGGAACTGTTGGAGTTTAAAGCTGATAGATCATATGCAAATAACTTTCCACATCACGAGATACTGTTTTTCACGATGTTGAATTGACACTAAATCTGGGAAATTGGCAGAATACCTACCATTAAATGTGGAGTTCTGGAATCAATAAATAATCTTTTTTCTCAGAAAAAGCACTCGTAGTAAGCATGTACCCAGCAAAAGACCGTTTAAAAAAGGGAGTTTGGAGGGGGTGGGGGGAGATTGAGGGGGGGTGTGCAATTTTAAATCCACAGTGTTGCTGCCGTAATCGTTTTCTTCACTGCAATGGGCCCTGGCCCAGCCTGACCCCTTTAAAAGCGAAGGAAGTCAAAGAGCCTTATTCCCCTATTGGTAAGCGCTCTCCGGTTCAGTCGTCAGTGGGGCCCCGTGTTAACGATTGAGTTAGTGTACTCTTTACACCCGCTCCAGTTAAAATCAATGAGTCAATCCCCTGGGGGTCTGCGGAGACCGGCCGGAGAGCTCATTATAGCCACTGAAATGCAGTGCCTCTCCAAGCTGAAGAGCACTTCCCTCTGTCTGTGACCTCCTGCGCTCTGCGCATCGCGGTCGCATGAATTATTTAAAGAAGCAGATAAAGAATTTTCTCGTCCTCCTGCCATCCCCATGTCTGCTGGAGCACTGCTTTCGCAGACTTTTGAGGAGGACATGGCCTTCTCTCTGGGCACCCTCCGGCCGGTCCGCTCCGAACAGGGCAAAGTGTTAAAACGGTGGGGTTTGTCGCCACGATGTCGAGACGGCGGGAAGCCTCACTCTGCCATAGTCTGCCCATGAACAGGAAACATCTCGACCCGGCTGGCCATTTTACCCCGGCGCCCCGAGACCCGACTTGTGTTTCTTGGCATGGTCTTGAATGCCATGAGTGCTAAAGCTGCCAAAGTCCAGCTCTCAGAGTTCAACCTCTTAAAGCCTTATACACAGGAAGTGCACCACACAAATCACCATACCAAGCCCAGGGTTCCCTTGACCCCATTCCACTCTGGTCCAAAGGAACATGTTTTTCAACAAAAGAGGTACAGCACATAGCTGACAAAAAGATTCACATCCAGGATGGGTACAATCTTCTAGCTTTTTTAGTCTTTCAAGTGGAAAAAACAGACCTGTCCAGACTGAGGAGAGGGGTTGTGCTGGCCGGTTCATTCAGGACAAGGATGAGATACATCAGGTGGTTGAGTGTCTGTTAAGTAAAAGCCTGCCAGCACCGCAGCCCTTTAGGACCTTTCTGATTGCGTAACTCTGCTCTGAGGATACATTGTAGTTGAAAGTAACCAAAACTGAATGCTTAAATTGTGTCTGCAGACAGCTCTGTGTTTCTTGTTGTTGTAAACGTGCCCCTTCCTCCTCTCCCTCTCTCTCACAGCCTGAAGCGCGTGGGCCGCGAGCCGTCTGAGCCATGCTGAAGGGAGGGGCCGCCAAGGGGGGGCTGCCCAAACCGGGGCTCCAGGATAGAGCCAGGCTGCCCTCTGCTGCCTCCGCCGCGGGAATGAAGACCTCCAAGTCCTCCAGCACGCTGTCCACAGACCTGCGGCTCAGCCGGGTAGGCCCAGCACAGACACACCCCCCCCGCCCCCCGCTGCCGCCAACCGTTATGGTGATGAATGCTGTTCCGGTCAGCTGGAATCAGAGGGGCTGTGCGCTCTGATTCCACTTATGCTCCCGTTTACGCAGGCTGTTAAAGTGACAGAGGGCCCTCCTCCGACCTGGGTGTTGGCTCTGTTTCTTTGACCTCCACAACGTGTTGCGAAACCTCAGAGAAGGTGTAAAAAGGGGGCTACTTTATCACATTGGTTTTCACACTGTTGGAGAAGGGGTGTTGGTGTCCACGGTGTAACCAGTGTGTGTGTGTGTGTGTGTGAACGTGTGTGTCCTTGTGACCCGGCAGCTGAAGCGGGCGAGCAGTGACGATGCCTTGGCCAAGCCGGGGCTGGGAGCGGCAGCGGCGGGTTCCCGCATGAAGAAGACGGTCACCACGGGGGCCATCTCCGAGCTCGCCGACGCGCGGCCCCGCAGCCTGAGCGGTAGGGATCCTGCCATTGCGACACACACCTCCCTTCCTTCCTCTTTCTCTGCCAGCATGTGACCTTCCACATGTGATGAAAATGTCATCTCTGAGGCCCATGCACAAACTCTGACAACGCTGCAAAATGAAGACGTGTTTCCCGCACAAATATTATAGTTGGCTGGCGGTCTGCCAAATCAGCTTAGACTAATAGTCCTAGAGCTATGATGGGCTTTGGGTTGAGTGTTTTGCTTTTTTATGTTTCACAAAGAAAGGATATGATATGTTCTTTGAAACATATAAAATTACAAAGCAGAACTTGTGATGGGCACACATGCTTGTTTCCTCGATTTATTTTTGGTGAACAAAAAAAAATCCACTGATAGCCACTAGGTGGCCATAGTTCCCCACAAGATTTTTGAAGCAAGCTGTTAAAATGGGTCATTACAGAAGCAAAGATGAAGCTTTGTTTCATTTCAGTTTATGGAGTTATATTTTTGCTGTAAACATACGTGTGACGTTTTAAACCAAACACTTTAACAACGTACGTACAGTCACACAAAAGCAAAGTTGTTACTTGAGAGTGTTTTCTAATGAAGGAACTTTGTAGTCAGGGCCACACTGTCCTCTCATGCTATTCATTGGCTGGTCTCCACTCTGAATTCTAATGAGAGGACTGGATACCCCAGGCAGGGGTTTGCTGTCCTTCACTGCAGTGGATGGACCTGGTTTCTGCCGCATGTCATATGCTGTCTTTATTGGGCAGGGTTAAGAAGGAAAGAAGAATGCTTAAAAGAATTTAGAGATGCATTTCGTTTGTCTTCTCTTTGAAAAGAACCTTTTGCCTCGACAGTCTAGGAATTGCTTCATCAACATGATCCCCCTTTAAGGAGAGCTTTGTTTCATAAGCAGGCAGCCTCCTCCTTGTTTTCTGTGTGTGTACACTTTTAATCACAGAACAATGTGCATGTAATTTGCGGATTTTCCTGCTTTGCTCTTTTGCTTTACTCAGCCTCTCATTTTTTCCTGCTTTATGGTTTATTGTTAGGTGTATTATCTTGCTGCAAGAGAATAGCAATTGTGCAGAATGAAGGGAGCGCTCAGACAGTGAATCACAGCTTGGGTTGCAGGGAATTCTAAACTGCTGTAGAACTCAAGTGCACAAGCAGAACATCAATGGCAGCCCATTTTACTCTGAGCTCTATAATAGTACTCTGTCGTTGCACACCCACTTAGTACCCAGTTCTAATGAGTAAGTACAGCAGTAACATCTCAAATCTGTATGATTCTCAGTTTTGATGCACAGTTACATCTGGTACCAGTCAGAATTATATGAATATTTGAGTAGAAGGTTTTAATATTATAACATGACCTTCAGGTGATGTGTCTGATGGACTGCATGTCACACACTTGCTCAGGGGTTTTCTTTGTTTCATTTTGATCTCAATGACCTTTCGAGTTCCTTTTTTTGCGAAAATCGTTTTTGGTAAACTGGTAAAGTATCACGTTGCCATGTGGTGATTCTTAATGCCCCAGCTTCCTCTGAGGAAGGCTGCTCATTATCAAATGTTATAGGGCTGAGTGTGAATGACCTTCACAGTTCAACCGCAGGTCAGCTCAGCTGTTATGGAAAGAAATAGCTTTGAAAGGCTGTAACACGTTCAGAGTGCTGCAGACTGCTTCTTCAAAAAAACATGAACAAATGTTTTTCATCAGCCCTCAGCCAATGTGACAAGTCAATGGCTTCTGAACCCTCGGGACCAAATAAGACCGCAAAATGCATTTGTGTGCAGTCAGAGACAGATTATCCGTTACATATACATTTAATAAAGTTTCAAGCATGTTTATTTATTCATTGGAGATAAACTTCAACTCTGGTTCTGCTATTTTGAGCCATTCGTATTTTCGTAAGGCAGCTTTCAGTGTATCATTAATATGTGCATCAAGATGTGCATTAAGAGGTTAAACACCATTCATTTCAGAAATGTTATCAGAGCTGTCAAACTGGTATTCTTTGTGGCAGAAATTGGTGAACATCATTTGTCATTATGTCATTTAAATCTAAGGCTGCATATCTTAATTGTAATTCCAGGAACAAATATTAACGTGTACTGTACCTGTATATATCATGTGATGACTGATACCTGTATTTGGAATCAAGCAGCATCTACAGTCTGCAATCTGTACAATCTGTTTAGATTGGCAAGATTTATTGAATTACTTCCTATATGACAATTTAGTCACTTTTATGACAGTTTAGTCTCACGTTGTGGAGGATTGTTGTGCTTTCATGGGTTTGGCTTTGTGGCCAAATACCAAAGAGAGGGTGGAGTCGGCCTTTATGTAACTGAACATTTCGGTTGGTTTGAGATCTCGAGTGACGGAGCGCAATTAGCCGACACCCGTTGTGTCTTTTGTCTGCACCTACACGCAGCAATTTAAAACATTTCAAAACACGATGTGCTCACTGCGCTGGATAATTGCTGAAAATTCAAAGGGGGTGCAATAACTTTTCAATCTCAAATTCCCCAGATGTTTTAACTGTATGAGAAAATGCCACACCTCCACACCCACACAGTTGCTGTATTTTTAATGTAACCCCAATACAACAAATAGCCAACATAATGGAAAATGCAGTAAAGGACCAAAAGCTCCCAACTCCATTGAGCCACACAGGCTTAACTTACCTTGGTTTTGTCATGTGCTTAGCACCGTTGCTTTACATGCATTCCACAAACAATATCGCACTCATTTATAATCCCAGTGGTATAAATCAAGAATACAACTTTATTTTCTGGCGTACGCCTGAAACTGGCTGTGAGGTCAGATCCTTTGCAGCTGTTTTTGTGCCAATCCTAATGAGGGCACTTGGTAATTCACCAAGCCTTCCGCGAAAGCTGTCACATCAAGGTGGAAAGAAATGATTTTAAATTGCAAAATGCCCCTTTGGAAGTGCAGTGAAACTCACGTTGGTCCCATATGTTATTTCAGAGGCAGTGCTGGAGCTCTGGTGCAGTTATGAGTTGATTTAGGCTGTTCATGGGGGAGGGTTTTAGGTGTATGCCAGTTTTTTGTGACAGAGTTTCTCTCTCTTGCAGTGTTGTATCACTGAACTTGCGGCAGTTTCCTCAGGACCTCAGTTCTGCCTCAAGGCCTTTCCAGTATGTGTCAGTCATCTCTGCACCAGTAAATGTAGAGTACCTCTGATAGCTGTGGAAGTTAACTTTCATATCATGGCATTGAGGCAGAGATTGAGGAATAATATACTAGTTGTTACAGAAGGAGTCATTTGTGAAAATGTGAGACATATGTGTGTATATAATATAAATATTTTCCTCACACACACAGTCACATACAGTCACACACACTCATACAATAAGTGCTTTGTCCACACTGCTTGTACAGTGCATTTATGTCCGTTTGTATACCAATAGGTCAGATTTCCTTTATCCAGTGTAGTCTATGTCATGGCGTGGTCAGAAAAAAAGATAAAGAGAAGGAGAGAAGTGCAGAGAAGGATAACACGACTATATTTCTTAAATAAAGGACTTATTATGAGGGAAGCTTTTGTGTTCAGTAAGAGGAGGCTGAGGGGTGAACTGATTGCAGTATTAAAGATGGAGAAGTGGAATCATTAGCTGGATCATGCAGGCTACTTCGTGTTAAGTTCTGTGACACTGTTACTTTAAACAAATTATTCATTCGGTCATAATTGCGTGGAATTACTTAACTTCCCAGACTTTGACCTGGAGTCAAACTCTGCCATCCTTCATGTCCAAACTTGATGCAGTAATACATTCATCCTAGATTACAGGAAAATGATGATCTTGCATGGGCTGAATAGCCAGTTCTCATAATTATACTATACCTTGTGTGCTACGTCCTCACGTTAATCCCTTTAATAATCAGACATGCAGGCACAGTCAATATATGTTGCTTTCTGGTAATGGCCATTTCTTTATTTTACTCATTGCTCATTTAAGCAAAATTCAAGCAATGAAGAAATTAGCAAAGTCCTTCTCTGTGTATCTTTTCAAATGAAATATTATAATAAAGATGGACAGAGAGTTTGTTTTCTGCATTGCTGTGGTTTACACAGTTTAAAGCTCCTTTTTCCACCGATGCAGCAATATGCAAACACAATCTCCACCTTCAAAAATTGAACACTGGGTATTATTGTGCTTGTGGCATTCTGACATTTTAGTACAATTGACAGTTTCCATGGTCATGAAAAACCAACTATTTAGAGGTTGCAAAAAAAGACCTCCACAATATTGTTATTCATTTTACTTTTTTAGGGGGCAAAGTATGTGAGTGAAGCAGCTCTGTGCTCAAGGATGACTGAGTTAGTCTGATCTGACTTGTTATGGTCACACACCATTAGAATATAAGTCCATACACTTTGAAGGGAGTGAGTCTGAGCAGTTGCTTCACTGCTACGGTTCAGAATTGCCTGTGCAGTGGACCTAAAGTAGGGGATAAATAAGAGGTTTTGACAGAACTGGACATGCCAATCGGGCGAGGGGTCAGATGGGCCAGGAGCTTGTTCAGTCAGTGCGAAATCACATTAACCACATGAGCTATGTATAATTCTCAACCATGCGCACGGGCAAGGTGTCCACAAATCAGTGGAAGACAGTGTGTTGGCTAAGGAATAGTATAAAATGTACCTTTCACATTTTCCTTTTGATGTCAGGTGGGCAGACTGTCCCGTCTGTGTGCAGATTATCTACTGGGCATCCACAAACCCGTCTGTGTGTGATTTGGAGTTTGGATAAACACTTTTGCACTTTACTCAGAGGACCTTTATTTGGTGTCTGGGAGTTTGACTCAGTGATTGTATAAGAAAAACACCAGGCCTAATGTACAGGAGACATGTTCTTCATTAGTAGTTTCTATCTTCTTTTTATACATGCCTGCCCTTATGCCATCTGTCACATGGATCACTGTTAATTATCTCATCAGTGTGGAGGAACTGAGGGGATATTGAGCAGTAGTTTCTAAGCACTGTCAGGTTTTCCGCTTTGTGACCAGTGGGAAAGAATCTGAGAGAATTCAGTCGAATTGGTTGGAGAGCCTCCCTCCACTTCCTATCACAAGCTTAATGTCAATATCAGAGGCAGGTTTTTCAAGAGGCTTTCAAAGCAAACGTGTTATCATAAAGCTCAGAAATGTCACATGCCTGCATGCCGTTAAAGTCACTGACGTGTAGCCTCGTATTATTTTTCAAGTGCCACCCGTTTCACAACCAGGCTGCTCTGGAACAATAGTACTCGAGTGTCGAGAGCCAGATCAACAGGCGTCTCAATGTGGAGTGGCCCATCGCTGTTCAGACCTGTCACTCATTTCGTAGGTGTGGGAACTGTGATTTCAGGCTCATATCTACAGTAGGTTGACGTATATGCTTTGAAGTTAGTGAATACACAAGCTTTTTGTTCACTCTTGAAATGACTTTCAACTCAGCAAGTCAGCACTGTAAATTTGTAACTTTGTGAAAACTACCAATGGCCCTAGCAGCTCTAGCTGCATACGACAGATTATATGCCCATATTTGACACTGTTTTGGGATTTACAGGGTTAAGAATTCAACAGGTAACAATTATGTAACAAAAAAAAATCCATTAAAAAGTAATTCCAAAACGCTTCTCGCCTCTGGTGATGCAAAGATATGTCCTTGAGAGAATGTGTTCTCACGCAATAAAAAAAACTCATCTTTTTCCATAAAAACAGGAAGAATAAAATCACCAGTTATCTCATTTTGAAAAATTTGCAAGACAACACTCATACATTAACGTGTGTTTTTAAGAGTGTTTTTTTTTTTTCAGCTTTTTGTTTTTATGTTCACATTCTCCAGCAGGTCATAACACGCTTCCCTGTAGTTAACCCACGATTTATTGCACTCTTGTCATAAACGGATTTCTGCACTGTCATACTTGCAATATGTATAAACATGCAAGCTTCCAGTGTTATTCATCTTGATTTAAAGTGAAGTGAAGCTGCAAACTGAAATAGAACTCAAAATGAAATAAAGTTGGGCCAGGTCTTGATTGCACCGGTTGGTGAATACTTTGTAACACCTTGTTATGAAATCTTTTCCTTTCTTTCTTCCTTCGTCTGTGTGTGTTTACCTGAAAGGTGCTGTATCTGCTTTTACTGCACCCCCTGAAGCCTGCTGTCATGAAAGCATGTCAGTCGTAATGTGATCGCATTAGCACATCTGTTACACGGCCTGGATTATGAATATATGGCATGGTCTGGCACATTGCAGTGCCCTCTCAGCGAGGCTCCTGTTACCTCACTTTGCAGCGTCAGTCTTACTCTTGACTTTGTTTTGTGGCATTTTGACTTAGCGTCTCTGACAGAGATTGCAGATCCTGTATTTCATTATCATTAATTTCGCAAGGAACGGATGAGTCTGATTTTCATTGTTTCTTGTTTTTTTTTTGCGGCAAAAGGTAAGCAGAATCACAAGAATGGACAAAGGCAGAATGTTAATGGGTTTCAGTTGTGATCGAAACCATATGGAGCCCACTTATGATAAGTGATCTTCAGTGGGCCCCGGGGGATGTGGGTAAACGGGGTGATTTTTCTTTCTTTTCTTTCTTTTTTTTTTTTGGTTTAAAAGCGATGATGCCAGACAGACTCTTCCAGAGATGGCAGAGCTCTCCTTCCCCTCCTCACATGTGCTGGACTCCCCACCCCCCCGTGCCGGTAAAGACATATGGCCAGTCAGCCCCGGTGTCACCCATCCGACGGCACTTAAGCGATTGCCACAGAGCCGGAATGGCAGCCAATCCCGCGCTCTGCGGGAAACGCGTAGGCCACTCGCAGGTTTACGGCAGGACAGATCAGCCAGCTCCGCTCAGACAGGAGATGAGGGAGCGGCTCTGGGGAGAGGTCATATCCGGGACCTCGGCATCCATTAAGCGCGAGAGGGGAGGGACGGGGCGGCCTGGCACTTGGCTTAATGAATCTCACCGTCAGCCAAGGGGTTAAAGCTCCGCCACATCAGGATGACTTATTTAAAGCTTCATCAATATTTAAATGAAGCTTCTGCATCGGAGAGTTCTCGGTCAACCGAGAAAAAAGACGCTGTCGGCAGCTTCGTTTGCGGCAGATCACACATTTGGCGGCCCGACGGGAGATTCTTCGGTGGCCCGGGTGCGGATGTTCATTAAAACAGTCCCGTTTGCAGCTTTATCCGGACCCGTTCGCGAGGAATGCGTGCGCTGCTTCAGCTACAAATCTCAGAGGTCCCATGTTGTGCGTTTTTTTGGAAGCACTGCTTTAAACATTATCTGATTTAGCTTCTTGCTGAAGAGCATAGCCCCAGTGTGCACTAGGAGGTAGCGTGTTCTAGAAGAGGTGCAGTCTTTTGATCAGATGCCATAATTAGTGATCTGTATGAACTTGTTAATGATTTAAAGAATGCTTTTTTTTCAACTTCTCATGTCCTAAGTGCTGAACAGCGTTGGTACTTGATCAAGCCATGGCTATTTGTCACCCTAAACAATCTGGGACATTACTGTGGACTTGGATATTAACCTGCTGTAATTCACTTACAGGCGCAAACATCATTTAAGGGCTCTCTTGGCCACCGTGTGCTACAAGACCTTTCACTTTTCATTACGCCCACCTGAGTGCTGCAAAGATACATGCTACCTGGCATACCGCTGAACCAGACACAGATCAGAGGCATTTTATCATGTGAAAGATTCATGGCCTCTTGGCGTCAGCCAACACATGTGGACAAGTGTTTTAGTTTAGGCATTCATACTTTCCAAAAGCTTTATGGGACAGACAGCAAGTAATATCCCAGGCTCTGTCTTTTCGTGCCATTTTATTAAATTGACTAAATAGATACACCTGTTAAATGGTGTCTACTTACCCCTAAGATCAGCAGGATGAATATCCCGACAGTGGAGATGACTGATACTATAAATCACCTCCATATTGCTGACCACATGGATTCGATTGCACAGCGTAACTGGATTGTGGTGTTTTTCATGCATTTATGAGGAAAAGGCTTTGCTGTTAAATGTTTGGAGAGGGTGCCACACTGCATTTTCCTCACCAGCGTGACTTAAACAAGCTAATCAGTTCAAGAAATCTGGAGAGAGGCTCAGCGGACCTTGCTCATTGGCGCTCAGGGGATTGTGAATTTTTGCGAGATGGCTGGGCCGAGTTTATTATGAAAGATGCTTTTAGTCAGCGGTCAGCGCCTGGCTGTTATGATGAAGGATGGGGGAGAGGAAGGACTCAGCCGGGAGAGCGGCGGGTGCGAACGTGCCCAGACACCAGCCGGCCCGGGGAGGGGAGAGGAGCGACGGTACCAGCAGGCTCGGGCCCCCGGGACGCCGCGTCCGAAAGGCAGGCCTTTTCCGCCACGCGACCCCATTCCCCCCTGCTCCCTTCAGACGCCTCGCGGCCTCGCCTTCGATGTGCGGTTTAGCCGCCTCCCCCGCCACTCGGTTCCGCACGGTCACGACGCAAACAAAGGCAGCGCCGTTGTCTCCATGCTGATACTGAGCAATCGGCTCCTCCACGCCCACTCATTATGCTCACGCGGCTCTCAGGGAAGGGGAATTAGCATGCGAGAGAGCGAGCATGTCGCGGCCCCCGGGTCCCGCATCAGCTTCTCGGTCCCGACCCGCCAACGAGGAAGCACGTCCGGCAGAGATAGATGGTGTTCAAACGTCCCCGGTTGACGCATGAATTTTCGTCATTTTCCACCACGGTCGGAGTAATCATGAGAGAGGGAAAATGGTTTTACACAGGTTGGGTGTCTGTTTATATTCTGAGGGTGGTTCAGCCATGATGGGCTCAATCAGGAGAGGGGAGATTTGGTGACAGTTTAAAGAAATGTAACGTTACTGCAGCGAGAGAGAGGTGGAGAGTGAGAGAGAGAGAAAGAGAGAGAGAGAGGCGCGAGGGCGGCCGCATCTGAATGTTTGAGCCCCGCGCACACCCTAATAGGATTAAAAAGCAGCACCCGGCGCCAAAAGTCAGATTCTGGTGTAACTTTAATAAGAGCGCTGGAAGGGAGGCGCTGTCTGAAAGCCGCATTGTTCTGGGAGGGCAGCATATCCACCCGAGCGAAGATGACACATCGGCTCTCTTCAAACTTCATTTTTCATGGCTTTTATGGGCATAAATATTTCAGAAAGCATACATAGTGGATGAGAGGCAAAAAAAACAAGCAACCCCCCTGGTGTGTGAGCCGCAGGGTGAATGGTATAGTCTGAACCCCCCCTCCCCCCCACGCTTCCCATAGTAATGTAGAGACCCGCTAAGAAAACATTGCCGGACGGTATCTGGAAGCACAGCGCACCGTCTGCCAGAGTTCCATCTAATCTTCTTGGGCTGCCTCTTGCTGGATGGATGGGGTCAGGAGAGTTCGTATGAAAGGGAAGAATAGAGACTGCTCTGCTGTCAGCCTTGCCAAGAAGACAAATAGAGCCCCTCGCTCTCTCCCTCGCTCCCTCTCTCCCTCTCTGTCAGCCCCTCTTTCCCTCCTCCTACCAGGAAAAGTTTGTGGAGGTGCCTGCTAGGCGACCAGTCCTCCTCCAGCAGCAGCAGCAGCAGCAGCTGCGGCAGCAACGATCTCTGTGTGGCCTGGAAGCCACACCCCTCCTGATTACAACAGTCACTTGACTAATGAGGTCCGCGGCGCTGCTGGCAGTGTGCGATATTGTCATCGGTCTGGAGGAGGGTCCACAGTGCAGCTGAGCCGTCTGTGGTGGCAATGCCTGGAAAGCCAGAGATGCCTCCGGTCCTCTAACGCTGTAGCCCTGCTCCTGGAGTGGAAGGGATATTTTTTTTCTTTTTATTCCCTTTTTCTTTTTTGTTTTCTTTCTCAGTTCCCGTGGATTTTACAGGGCTTGAGTGTGCGCTTACCTGACTAACTGGCTGCCCTGTGGCTGTGGTCAATGGATTAATCTGTTCAGTGGTGGGAAAGCACAGAGGAGCGCAGGAGACATGGGAAACCAAGCCGGGAGAGTGGAGGAGCTGGAGCAAGGTCTGCTGTTCTCTTACTGCCTAACCTACCGGTGCCTTTCCTTTCAGGCAGAGCGCAAACAACCTATTCCTGTTTTTAAACTGTCATTCTTCTCTATTGTTACAAGAAGGTACACAGTGTGCTACTAGCTCACGCCGAATTAATGTCAGATGTTGGCTGTCATTATCACTTTTCCTGAGTTTTAATGTCGACTATAACCATTTAATAACTGAACGCTGTCTTGGAAAATTCCAGTTTTGTAAAAGACTGTCAGATATGCATACTGTACAAACATTATACTGAAGGTTCTGTTGTCATGGTTCTGAGTGAGAGTTATGTGCCTCTAGGCTAAATATGGGAGAATGCATAATGATGATTTATCTCAGCCTGTTCTTGAGTCAGTAAAAGGTACTTTGTTGGATAAAGCTTAAAGTGACAGGTTTTTGTGGCACGCGACGTTTAGACTTGAAAAGTGCTGAATAGAGTTTGCAGCAGCTCCCTCAGAGATAGCGCTCAGAGATGGTATCGCCCCCCCCCCCCCCCTGTCTCTTTCAGCCTCAGTCACTCCATTGCCCATGGACACAGTTCCCAAACCATTTCCATTTCAAAGCTCTCTTTAAACCGGTAGCTTTGCACGGGGAACGTGAGAAAGCCATCACTCCTCTCTCTCTGCGCCTCACCTTCCCGGTGAGCGCCCCTGCCGTGCAGCGCGCCGGACCTGGCCGCCTCTGAATTCTTCCTGGACGCGGTTTATCGGCGCCGGTTTCCGGGCTCGGCTCTTTCACTCACAGCAGAAGCGGGTCCGGCTGGGCACGCTGATAAAGCCCCCTCAGAAAACATGGGGGGTTTGTTTGTAGTGGCACGCTGTCCGCTGGAGGCTAATGGTCGTTTCATGAGCCGGGTACTTTCACATGACCCCGCACGAGCGGGGAGAGAGCAGACCCAGCCAGCACGGCACTAAAGAGTCTTATCAGCTCGCGGGGTGTTAAAGCTTGTCATTTGGAGCGGCAGTGTGTGCTGGCAGAGATATTCCAGGGGCTGCTTTGAGCCTGCCAGCTGTGTGACATGCACAGTTTTAGCCTTGTCACCACGTCCGCCGCCGGACGCAGACGAGGCTTACTGTACGCAAGCAAGTTTGCGAAAGGGGCAACGCACGTCTCACTTCTAATCATCACCATTTCTGTCTCCTCTCTGCAAAACATTCTGTTCCTAGTTTAAACAGTCTTATGATTTCATGTTTTTGAAAGAACGAGTTTATTTGGTATGGGGTGTTGCTGTTTTCAGCCATTACGTAGTGGAGCTATTTTTTACTTCTTGATCATCATTTGATCATCATTAAATGGGACTTATTTTCTCCAGTGGAAAAAACCCAAGACAGCCAAAATGAAAATTTGGAGCAAATGAGGGTAAAGCTATTGTTTTGGAGATGCTTTTCCAGTTCACTTTAGAAGATCGTGTACCCAGAGCGAATCGCTGTACCCGTTAACAAGCTGAATTATAAATTATTCCCAAACAGCTGGAAGAAATCGCCAGGCTTTGCCACGGTTATCTAAATACGCTGTCATTTCCTGTTGTCCGACTAGCCGTGTTACGATGGGAGGGGCAGTTCAGATTAATGCGAGGTTCAGCAGTGATATCCACCTGCATACCAGCTGTCACCTCCAATGTACTGACATCACCCTCCGCTGCTGAAATAGTATAGACAACCCCCATTGCCGTCTGCCAGAGCTCCTTCGTGGTACCGCGTTCCTCCGCAAATATGTAGAATAGGAATTACTGCCTGAGGTCGATGATTGAGGTGATTATTGCCCTGCCCAGTAAGTGTGTTATGCTCGTTCACAGCTGCGTTGATCCACTGTGGGAAAAATCTCACGGCAGTTCATCACACCCTCACAGAGCTGTGGCTCATCATATTCCTCTCCACCACTTTCACCACTGCCTTTGTACCCATACTCTATTCATAAACTGCTTCGACTCGCAGGGCATCAACTGATCGATCGCAAGCGTATGAATAATCTGATACGTTGACAACCCATCCCTTTAAATAAGCTTGGCTAATGTAATGAGAATCGATTATTAAAAGGGGTGGTGTTTTTTTTTTTTTTTGCCACGTGTATTCTCTCTGCTCCGCCGAAGCATGATGAACACCGGCGTGGTGTGCGCCATCGACTGGGTGCTATAAAAGGAGCAGGAGATGGATCTCTCTCATTGTCTTGAGGCACTTCATACCCTGGCACGCTTCACGATTCACTCGCTAATGCAATTTACTCTGGCACATTCCTGTGCCAGCTCCATCAATAAAGATCTCACATGCTAACGTCATCCGACAAGCGGGGCTTTTGTGCCGACACACGCGGGTGGGTGGAGCACAGCCATCGGAACGCCAGAGCACGTCCAGATCCGCCGCAGATGTTCAATGTGTTCCTTATTTTTTCACCCATTGGCGTTTCCAAATCCCGCAGTGTGCTTGGTACATTGGTATTTAAAATTCACCAGGGAGTGGAGTGGGTAGTTTAATCCCTCAAATCATTGCTGCCAGCCAGCGTTTCTAGCATCTGCCTTCATTCGCACAGGACAAAGTCCCCGCGTGGCTCTCCCCCATAACAGGTCCTCTGTCACTCTTTACCCTTTGCTGTAGAGGCCTGGTTGGGTTTAGCTGACATGCACATGCATGGTACTACCAGCGTGGGGCTGCTCCCACAGACGATGTCAGCTCCTTTTCTCTTCTAATTCAGACACACACAGAGTGCTTTCCCATTTGACTAGAGAAAATATATAGGCTGGTTCAAATGTGTTTGTAGCCAAGTGTTCAGGTTAATGCTCATGTGTGAGCTGCGGTTTCAGCATCATAGAGGGAGGGTCAGCTGCTCTTCACTGTCAGCTGTGATATGAAAGTCTATGCCAGGCTGGTATGTACTGAACCAGCACCTGAGGGTGGGAGTCATTCCGCCCCTTTTCAGCAGGTCCTCAGACGACCTTATTTGTAAAATATTATTCGTCGGGGCCTATTTTCGGCTGAGCGGCGGCTCGGCCCGGCGTGTCTGGAGGCGTGCAGAGAGAGGGAAAATCCCCAGCCCGCGGCAAGATGTTTGTCCAGTGAGGTGGGAGAAAGCAAGAGAGAGCCCGAACGATTTCGTGCTCAAAAAAGGACAGCGAGGCCATGCTGGCGGTCACTCCGAGCGTAACTGAAATGCTTTCGGGATCAGTAATTCCGGGAGAGGCTGCCAGAATGTTAGAAGACCAGGGAGGGGCTTGATGGTATGTTTTCTGAGATAACAGCCCTGGAGGAACGATGTCGGTGTCCGCCACGGCGTCCGTGGGTCAGCCGGTCCCGACACGGCGACGCTCCCTGTGGCCTCGGCTCACGCCTGCGGCCATTAGCGGCGTGAGGGAGGAGAAAGGCAAATCAATTAACCCTCAGTGCTGCGCTCTTTCACACGGCCATAAATTACGGGACCCCTGGCATCTTATCAAAGCCGCATAATGATACAGCGCTGTTGCTGTGTTCCCCGAGTGATCATATCTGCTTGAGATTAGTTAGAGCATGAGCTACGATGAGAAATAACGAAATCAGTGCCTTTACCCCACTCTGTGGCCGGAAGAGGCTAAAGGCTCTGGCAAGTGACCGTGCCCTTATCACCTGAGAGAGGACGCTGACACATTCAGCCTGCCGAGTGACCGGTTTCCTTGTCTGCGCATTTGCACGAGTTCCTGAGAACGGCCTCTGCTCAGAGACATCCACGGCATCGTCCGGGAAAAGCTCCCAACGTCACAGCGAGGAAGTCTGTGTCACTCTGCTTTCCCAGAACCTGTTAAAGAAAAGCAGGGCTCTGTACTGTGCCTCTCTGACCCCCTGCTAAACTGTAGCAGGATCCTGTGCAGAACTAGAGAATGTTTCATATATACAGTCAGCCATGTTACTGCACACTTTTAACTTAAAATGATTCATCATACAGTGACAGCAGAAACACCCTATGTGAGGAAGTTGCAGAAATCAACCACACCAACCACGTATTCACCCATACCCTTTTGTTAATATGAAACTGAGGTGAGTTGTAACATTGCGCTTTTAGGCTGAGGAGTGTCGTGTTTGAAGTCATTTCTGTCGTTTGGTACCGCTCTGGGTTGAGACAGAACGGACGCGCGATATGGTGCCCCTGTGCTGTCATTAAACATCATAATCCAGTTGTTTTCCATCCGGGTGGCTCACGCCAGCTCTGCCGTCCAAGCACAAATTGTTTGTTTGTGCTGCTTTCTACACGGAACATAGCAGCTGCCTGTCGGGGTCATCTGGCCATGACGCTGTTTTCTCACTAAACATGTAAATGCTTCATTGTTGATTACATCAACCTCTTAAAAAAAAAAAAAAAACGAATCACTTAGCACCTTCCAAAAACCAGTCCGAAACGCGTCATTTGCTGAACTGCGATAACGGGATTGTATGTCACTGTATGTGGGTGACGCTTGGTAGACTGAACAGGGGGGAAAGGAGTTGTCCTCATGTGTGGCAGCCAGTCCTTAGCTTTTACAGCCTTTTTATATGCCCCTTCTACCTTTTATGGTGTCAGTCCTTCTGTATAATCCATCTGCTAATCATGCACCGACTACGAAAGATGCCCCTCACAAGATTGATCAAGGTGCCCTGGAATTTGGATAACTGTCAACACTTAGACCTATCAGGCATTGTCCTTCATGTTTTTTCTTTTTTAGAGCAGTGGAAGACTCGCAGAGTATGACTTATCCCACTGTAGATTATAGACCCTGATATTTCACAGATGCCATGACTGGTCTGCATTGTTCCCGGCTCCTGTTTTCAGTGACTGCACCGGCAACTCCTTCCCTAATTGCTGTCCTAGCAGAGGGATTTGGGGAGCTGAACATTTGGCATTTCTCACAAGCTTTTCACGTCTCGCAGCGATAAGCTGACGGGGGACTTTGAGCATGGATCGACACCATGCAGGTCAGGCTGGAATCTTTGTTAGCAATACAGTACTCTTATTGTTAGCATAGGTGTCGAACTCATGATCACCAAATCCTCTAGAACAAAAACACTGTGATAAATATTGTCTTCAGTCTCTGTCAAGATTTCTTGGGTACACTTTGTGTCAGTTGCCTGCAGTGCTTCGCAGTTGTACAAGCAAGTTTGTTTTACATTCTCTAGCCAATTTGTTTAAAGATTCACATGTATTTTTGTTGACACGCGGGTGTGCTTATTTGAGTGTGGAACTAACCGGGAAGGTTTGAATCAGTTTGTGGCCCTTTGCAGGAGCATTCAAGACCAAGCCTGTGTTCTTAATGTCCTGCTTGGACATCACAGTCAGTTTCACTGGGGTGTATGAGACCATGGCAGCTCCTAGAGAAAGAGCTGAGTTTGGGATGTATAAAGCATCGGCTGAGGATTTGATTTAACTTGTACCATCAGCTGGGAACATTGCATTTGAAGGCCTTAACAAGGTTATGCTTTTTATTTTTGTCTGAGAACCTTGTTTAACCCCTTGAGAAACACTGTGAGATAGATGAGATCTTTCAGTGTGGTTTATTTTGTCATGCCAGCGTGATTTGATAGACAATCGTCATCATCTGATTTCCTCTGCTTTGATCCATCCTCTAACATCACCTACAGCCCCTGAAAGCTGAACCCTCTGATTTCTTTGCTGATGTGCTAATGTCCTTGTTGTCTTTATAGATATGCGTCATTCCAAGTACAGTGCTGTCTCTACATGAAAAACTCATCAGTACCTGTGGCATTACAGTGCTAATGCCTTCACAAAGACCCTTGTTGCAGGGTGTGCGTTGGATCAGCTGTGACCAAGGTGGCAAGCTCCTTTAGTTTTGGTCCATGCATTGTTCACCAGACAGTTTGGTTTTCATAACTCCAATTTCGTCTGTTTCCTCTCCGGTGAAGACCACAAAGTTTCTAATCTCTCTAATTATAAACAGTGTCTGAAATAAGTGACATCAAAGATCAAAGGGACTTTTAGGCCAGAAATAAATAAGGCCAAAGAAGAATGCTGACATTAGATCCCATGCACACCGGGTATTAACTCCCAAGATGTACAGCTTGCTATCTGTGCGGTTACATTTGTTTCACTTTGTAGAATTACTTGGCTAAAGATGTGACTCCCCCAATGTCTACTTTTCACTTTTGATTATATGCACTGCCCTGAGTAATCAAGTAATGGTCTCTGCGCTGTATACATTCCGCAAGGAATCGCAAGTCAAAATGTCAAGCTCCGAATGAGTCAGCCGTTTGATCTCATCAGTAAGCACTCGCTCTCATGGTGATTTACCTCTTCCATTCTGCCTGGTTCATTCGGCCTAATGCATATAACGTCCCGCTGTATTTATACGCAGGTTCATTAGCCGCCGCAGGGCCAGATCACTCCACCTCAAAGGCAGGGTTGATCTCATGCATAACCACGCCATACCTACCCGCGGGATTAACAAATTAATGTTTCTTCCCTTTACGCAACTGCGCCTTGATTGGGACCAGGCTCGGCGCTGGCCAGAGCGGTGCCGACCA
The DNA here is from genome assembly GCF_013368585.1 of Megalops cyprinoides. Taxonomy (NCBI): domain Eukaryota; kingdom Metazoa; phylum Chordata; class Actinopteri; order Elopiformes; family Megalopidae; genus Megalops; species Megalops cyprinoides. Next base: position 12,746,178 of record NC_050585.1, on the reverse strand, counting down.
GACTTCGATTGCTTTGCTCACTGTGTTATTCGCATGGTCTTTTTATGGGCTCTTCTCGGTTAGCGGTTTTGGCAGGGAGACAGTGTGGGTCACTGGGAGCAGATACTGCACGGACTCGCTGGTTATCGTGGCCTCAGATCTGAGGCAGAGCGCTTGTATTTCCATGATAATAGCCAGAGAGACTCCGTGGCAGCATGTAAGATTTGTTAAAGTACAGAACAAGGAAGGTTCTGTTTGGTTTAAGGATCCGCAAATCAGACACTGGACACTTTCCCAAGCGCATGCACCGATTCTCAGCGCAGTCATTTCCTGAGCTGAGCACACTTGACACCCGTTAAGGGCAAATAATTAGAGCAGCCTCCCTCCTGTGTATTCAGACAAGCTCAATGTTCCATTATGTTCTATATACTGCATATTCTTCATCATCTTTAGAATAGATAAATATATTGTCCCTTATGCTATACAAATCAGTCCCCTACTCAGTAAACATTTCCAAACGTAGCGTTGTGTAAAGGGGACAGGAAGCTTTTTAAATCCTTTTGTAACGTTTCAGTGTTCCTCCGTGGCCCACTGTAACCATAAAATGTATCTAATAACGCAGGCTTTAAATCTATGCTCAGTCAATAGGATCTGCAGGTCTGCACTGTAATGATGCATTGCCATATGATGTCATGTCCGCCCTACAGTATGACCAATGCTTTGGGATTTCTTAGAGGCCCAAAGAATGAATTTGGTGGGGTACTGTAAGGAGCTCTTTCATTTCAGAAACAGCGAAGGAGAATCCATTCATGATAAAAGCAAGAATCTGAAAAAGATATCTTTGAACTAACGGAGGATGTTACCAATTAGAAAAAAAAGTTGGTCAAAAAAATGTATGTGCAGTTTCCATTAACTGAATGTGAATCCAGTGCACAGCACAGCCCATTTAGTATCCTACAGTGCGCCCTCACTCGGAGTGCCCGCAGTCTCAGTTGCGGTTGGTTTCCTCTTTGGACCTGGAGTGTTTATGTCCTTCTTGACTCCAGTGGAAGGATCCTGTTTAATGACTGTCCTGGACACTGACGGCGGTGACAGCTTTCCTGAATCGGGCCGCTCTGACCGCTCCGTGCGCCAGCCGGAGTGACGCAGATGGAAATTCCTATTTATCTTCTCGCGGTGACCAGAGGGCCGGAGGAATGTCAGAGCCCCGGCCACGCCGGCCGTCCGCGGATAAGCTCTCGCGCTCTGATCCCGGCCTAGCGGGCGGACAACAGGAAACGGCGCCGGCGAGGGAGCCGCGCTCCGGCGGACAGACTGGTATTGTTTGTCTTCACACAGCGCCCACCTGACTGGAAAACATTAGGCAGCACTTCCTGGCACCGCGTCCTGGCACTGGGGGGAAGGAAATTCTTCAGGGCGCATAGGTCGTGGCGGGCTCCTCAGCCACAGGCACGGCACCGAAACGCAAGCGGACGCTCCCCCCCTCCCGCTTTTCGGATATTCGCGCTCGACCGCAACCTGAGACCCATTTGCGTGGTCCCTCTCACCGCACCACTGTAAATCACAGATGAGACCCTGCACAGTGCATGTTGTAAAAGCTCGTAGGCCTGGCTGCAGTGGGATTTGGCAGCTAATGCACATTTATGTGTCTCCTGCTACATTTAGCTGAAAATTTAGGGTCCCCACCCCCAATGAAAAAGACCTGAAATAATTTTAACAGAAATTTGAGGTCATGGGATTAAATGCTGTGAAGATGGAAGATTACAAAGATTTGTGTCATGCACTTGTAATGGATAGTGTCTAGTGCTTTTTAGAGTAGATTTACTTTCTTAAATGCACCCATGTACTGGCATTGTTAAAATTACAACATTTAGGTGCATTCAGTGGGACTGGACCTAGTTGTCTCTGTCATGTCTATGCAAATTGGGCTAACTACACATCTCTTGATTTAACTGTACAGACCGAACAAAGTACAAAAGAGGTTAACCGGTAACTATGTGCGGAATTTTCTTGTTTCATAATTATAAAACAGAGTCCTTCACATGAGAGAAGCTCTTTCAACCCAAAAGCTTTGTCATGCTGTGGGTCCTTTGTTCTAACACCCACAGAGTTTTCTTCCATCTGGAGCAAACCAACATTTAAATAAGACCTATATTTAGGATCCATCTTTCTCTTAAAGCTAGTACTTGGATTTAGTAATGGCATCAGTGTGCGGCTGAAGCTCCAGGAGCTGCTGGCTCATGTGGTTTATGGGGACACCTTTGGAAAGCATTCAGATCCCCAGTCTGAAGAATCCTGATTTACAGGGTCTCTGCGCTGCTGCTCCCGTGAACGAGTACCGCAGACTGGAACAGCACTGACAGCGTGAGCTGTGGAAGTGCAGGATGTCATTAAATTAAGACAGAGCGCCAGAGTCACCCTCTTTTGCCCCTAAAAATAGAAGGGCCTGTCCATCAGGGACCGGGAACGTCAGCACTGATAACTCTGGAGTCAGGAAGCTCGTGTCCCCCAGTTTTAAAATAGTTCCTGTGGTGTTTGTGGATGGTCATGGAGCTGATAAATGCTGTCATACCCATGACTGACCTTTGAAAATTCCTGAGAGTTATATTCATTGTGGCTGCCATCGTGACAGCATTTGTCTGCTCAGATACAGAAGTACAGTATTGCATTGTGTTTGGGCATTTCAAAATGGTGATGGGCTTAATTCAGTCATAAAGCAGCTACATACAGAGCATAAACATACGGGGGAGTTTTAAAATAATGAATAAACCGTACATTAATGGGGTTGGGACGTTATACAAGGAGGTTTTATCTGGGTTTATCTGTATTATGGATATCGGGATATGCATTCGGCATTCCAAGCCTCTAACATTCATCATTAGATTATAGACTTAGCAAAGCTGCACTGATTATTCTTATTTGGTCATGTTAGCAGCAGTTGTGTCGGATTGTACAATGAGACAGAAGCTCTAAAGCTTTGTAGATGCCATGATCTCGTGATCTCATGCCTGCCCCCCTGCCACTGCGATGAGCTGTCATTGTTATCTGTCTGCCCCGTGACACCCGCGCCATCGATGCCATGTTAGGAGATAATCCTAGATCAAGCGTCTCATATCAAACAGCTGCTACTGTTTGGCTTAGGACAGGAGTACAGCAGCAATTTCTATCGCTACTGTGTCATAGCACAAACCGTCCTCTGAGTAGCATTGCAGTAGAGGTCCACCTTAAGCCCTCCAAGCCTGTAGCTGCCTTATGCCTTGGCTGTGTAAGTCACAGGAGCGCTGTAGAGCTATGTTGGACCATTGAGCAGCGTCCGCGATGACCGAACGGCCCCGGATCCATCATCCCATTATCAGGAGGCGGCACAATGATTCATTGTGCATGCACAGGGACGAGTTTGAGTGATGCAATGGCAAAAGTGAAGAAACTGTTCCGAAGCTGTGTTGTGTGAGCGTATGGCTTTTATTCTATTAGCTGTGAATAAATGCATCAGGGGCAAGATGAAGGCAGGGCAAAGAGTGAGCGTGTCCCTCGGCCCCTGATCCCAGAGTTGGGTCAGAATTCAGTCTGACCACAGTGTGGCTTGCTCTTAACTTTCATTTCTTTTTTATATTACTTTCACAGCATTTATGTTAATTTTAGAAACCACCCAAACCGTGGTTGAAATGCCAATGTTTTTGTAAATTCTGTAGTTTTTTTGTTTTTATGTAAATGTCGCAAATGTTTTTTTTGTAAATCTTGTAGAGAGTAAGAAAGCATAACGACCCAATATATTTCAGTTTTGATGAGTAGAGGACTTAGTCTACTTCATGGTGAGGACTTATTTCAGTGGAATCTGTAGCTTCCTTCTTCGGAGAGAATGCATTATTCTTTTTTGAGAAGGAAACGACATGTTCCCGACCGGCCGTGAGCTTCCCTTTTTTCGCTCGATTTGAACAGAACACCTTTTTCTTTCACAGAAGCCGGTTATTCAATCTGAAAGAAGATCAAACATACTAGCCATCTTTGCATAAGTCCTTCCTCTCTGCACAGCGATTTTTTTCTCTTCCCTCTTTCTTAAGCAAACGATCTTCCTGGAAGAAGAAGCCTGATTAGATTCAGTTTGGCTCTCTTTGGCTCTGATCCCAAGGACAGGGATGGTCCGCTTGGCGTGAGGTTCGCGTTTCATATTTACACCCCGAAATAGACTCTGACCTGCCTTTGCTCTCTCCCATTATTATAGCATGGGCGTCGTTTCAAAGAGTGCAGTTGTCACTGATTACTCTCCACAGGAACTGAAAGGTCATCACAGCCCAAGGCAGGCCTGTGGAAACCCATATGCTGACATCTTCAGCTCCACCCTCTATTCTTCAAGAACCTAAAAAAAACAGACTGATGAAGTGAAACTTCGGTGACGTGTGTGTGTGTGTGTGTGTGTGTTCACCCACATGCATATCTACAGTCAGTAAGAATTCTCTGTGTTTTATTTTGTGTCTGAAGTAGGTTATATGATCTTTTGGGTGATTATGTATCATTTTTCAGTGCTGTATATGACCTGAATTGTCATTGGCAGATTTATCATCCGTGATAAGCAGAGTATGGATTACAGATTCCTAATGCTGCAACTCCTGGCACCGCACTGGCTGCACAGTGTTCTGTTGATGCAATATGACAGGTAGCATAACAGATAAGCTAGCAATCTGAAGTTGATGAATTGCTATTGAATTAGAGCTCTCAGTGGGTCAGGGCTTGTCCCAAACTGTCCGAAGCGTTGAGCCAGCGCGCCGCCTCTGTGGTTTCAGAGGATGTGCTGGGCCGCAGTAACCAAAGTGTCTCACTTCACGTGCCGGTGGAATCTCCCTCAAAGCCTCTGGCTTTCAACTCCTGCCGAACCTTCAGACATTCCGCGTGCAGCTCACTATGTAATGAATGATTAACTTGTTATTCGTGAACAACAAAACCAAACAGATATAGTTTCCTGAGATAAACATTAGCGATGTTTAGTAGCAGTGCGCATATGCAAAAAGACCGTAGTCTGTGTTTTTTTGTAGCCTCAGTGATTTACGGTTTAAACCACGGTAACCTAAGTATGCGAAACCGCTGCGTGCCCTGGAGAACGCTCGAAGGATCGGCAAGCCCCCCGCAGCCCGCATTCCGGACAAAGGAGCCACAGTCACCACGAATCGACCCATCAGCTTGGGGGGGGGGGGGGGGGGGGGGGGGGTGTTTAAAGGCCCCTCGGGGGGGTGATTTCCATTTGAAATGAGGCGGCTGCGTGCGGCCAGCGCTGATCCCAGGGCGAGTGGGATACCCCGCTATCTCTCCTTGCGAGCCGCACTGACTTTGCACTGCGGCGGGATTGTACTCACTCGCACAGAGCCGCCTTTGTGCCCCCCGCCGCTGCGGCTCTGTACCAGAGCCTTCTCCGTGCCAGCCCATTGTCGTCACGGTAATAAGACCCCAGTGTTTGTGCCGTTTGCTGATCATTTCAAAACAAACAATAAACCTTTGACAGCCCCTGCTCACGCGGAGCTTTGCAAATGCCCAGAATTCAGAATGTGCTGGAAGACAAAGGGTGTCATGCCCACGCTAATGCCATTGAAATGCCAGATCCCAAGTCTGTAAGCATTTGCTTTCACTGCCTAAAACCGTCCCGTGCACCCAGTCTGGTATGACATTGTGACAGAGCAGAATCTGTGGAGGTTATAATGGAGAAGAATCTGGCATGTGTAGAGCTTATGCTGAAAATCCACCACTTCCATATTTCTGGAAATTGGCTTTGAAAATGTGCCAGTTTCTCGAGTTTCTGGTTTCAAACCACTCTGAAGGTGCCTTATAAATGTTTTGACAAAAGCTTCTCACTTGTGAAAGCTCAATAGCATTTTGTCATCTCACTTTCCACTGTGGGCTTCAAGCCCTTGAAAGTTATGTCCATGTTAAACGATACAGTATACAGTCTGAAGTGTGATAGACCTGAACTCTATCTGTACAAAGGCATGGAATACTTTTAAAACTAGATGCTAGATGGATTAGTGAGCATATACTAACATGCTTAATATGTTGTTCAAACAGAATGTCTGTCCTGCATTAGAATGAAGTATCTCTTGAAATGAATGTATTTCAAAGCTTAACAAAACTTCAACGTAAGCACACCTGGCAACCCAGGAAAATGTGTTATATTTGCACCCTCCAAAAATCTGTCCAGCAGTTTTCCTGGGACAAATTTAGACCTGAAGAGTTGTTTTTGGATCATCAAAGTCCCTGTTAGAATCATGAAAGTATAAAAACAGTGTCTACCCACTCCTTACAGGGTATCTCAGCAAATATTACACACATCTAAAATATGAAATTTGGGTTTGGTTTTTGGTCATATTTAGGCATTTTCTTTTGATGCATTTTCCTTTTTTGCTTGTTGAAATGAAATTTGGTCAGAGGAACTTGGAATACATTTTGATGTGGCTTCAGTCAAATGACAACCATAGAAGCAGCAGATGTCTTCAGTTAGTGTTTATTTTCAGCTTAAATTGTATTACATTGTGATTTTCAATGTGCAACTTAGAAAGTTATATCATCAATTTGATTTATACATACCCTCATGCCTTGGTGTCCCCCTAAGAAAGTTTCTTTCCTCTCTACAACTGAAAACAAACATATATAGCAATGTAGCAAGTTATGTTACCAGTTCTTCATCCTCTTTTCAGCTACCACCCATCTTATACACCAACAAAGCTGCTATGCTACAACATTTTATTGTCCTATATTAGAATTTGTTGAATACAAGCACATATGGTACATTTAATGGAAGCTTACATCATGGCAGCACAGTACATCAATCTGCATATGACCGCGTCTGTCACAGGTTTACAGCACTTCATGTTTTCCCATTATGTTACATTACATTCATTTAGTAGACACTCTTATTCTGAACAACTTCCAGCACAATAAAACAAACATATCAGAAAGAATGAGGCATGGCTTGACCTTAACCGTAACCGTATCCGTAACCCTAACCCTAACCTTGTTCCACGATTTGCTTTTCAGGAGTCGCCTCGGCCAAGAAGTCTGGAATACCTGCCCCCAGAGAGATTCCCCCCACGATAACGAGAGACAGAATCTCCCTGCGGGATCAGCTGCGGACGACCAGCACTAAGAAAATGATCCCCAGCGCTAGCACGTCCAGTCTCTCGACCCTCGCCAAGCACTCCCGCACCTCCCTCAAGACGAAAGCGGACAATGAGACCAACGACAAAGCAGTGCTGGAGTGCCAGGTCAAGGAGCTCCTGGCCGAGGCCAAGGCCAAAGAGTTCGAGATCAGCAAGCTGCGCATGGAGCTGCAACGCTGCAAGGAGAGGGCCACACCCGACGGCGTGTCCCCCGAGGGCGGCGAGCTGGACCTGGAGCAGCTGGCCTCGCAGCCACCGGAGGTGCGGTCTCTGGTGGGGGCTCTGCGGGAGAAGAACGGCCGGTTCCAGCGCGAGCTGGCGGTGCTGAGGGAGGAGAACCAGGCTCTGAAGGAGAAGCTGCTGTCCCTGGAGCACTCGCCCCTCTCCAGCGGCAACAACACCGCCTCCCTGGCCAGCCCCACCAAGCCCTCGGTCAACGGGGTCCTGCCAGACAACGCCAAGTCTCCCGCCAACGGGGGCAGCCCGCTGAAGATCTCCACCTCCTCCAGCAGTGACATCACCAAGGGATCCCCGTCTCCCGACTCCTCCGAGTTTGAGAAGATCCCCTCCCGATCTGACTCCATCAGCAGCGGCGCAGGGGGGAGGAGCCAGGGCGCAGGCGACGCCCACAACCCCGCCCTGGGGGGCAGGGACCTGTCTGTGGAGTGCCTTACAGAGCAGATCCAGAAGATGGAGGAGAGCCACCACAGCACGGCCGAGGAGCTGCAGGCCACACTGCAGGAGCTGGCCGACCAGCAGCAGGTGGTGCAGGAGCTGACGGCCGAGAACGAGAGGCTGGCGGAGGAGAAGGGCCTCCTGCAGACGTCGCTGCAGCAGCAGAGGGAGCGCGTGGAGCTCCTGGCGCAGAAGAACGAGGCCCTCCTGGCCCGTCTGCAGGAGCAGGCCCAGAGCGAGGAGGCGGAGGCCAGGGCCGCCCGCGTGGCTGAGCTGGAGCAGCGGCACGCAGAGCTGGTGGAGAGCTCCCGCTTCGAGAGGGAGAAGCTGGTGGACATTCAGCAGCAGCTGACCGGCAGCCTGCGAGCCCTGGAGAAGGAGCACCAGGAGACGCAGGGGCTCCTCAGAACCCTGAAGGAGGAGAAGGAGCACCTCCAGAGCTGCTTGGAGAAGGAGCTGGAGGCCGCCGGCGAGCTGAGCAGGACGGCGGAGGAGCTGAGGTCCAGCACGGAGGCACTGAAGGCAGAAAACGGCAGGCTGAAGGGTCAGCTGGACATGGAGAGGCAGAAGGTGCAGGAGCTGAAGGCCATGCAGAGCGCCAGCGACAGCACGGAGCTGCAGGGCCTCCTGGAGGCAGCACACGCAGACAAGGAGGGGCTGGAGCTGTCCTGCACCGAGCTGAAGCAGGAGCTAGCGCAGGCCAAGAGCGATACAGAGCGTGTGCAGGGAATGTTGTCCAAGGTGAGTATAACTGTGTGAGGAAGCTGTTTAGCACGCAACCAAACCAATTCAGTCTCCTGGTTCTGCAGCCTCCCATCTGTATTTAGTAAGCTCAATTAGACAGGTAAGGCTCGTTAATCAATGGCTGGGTTACACAGGCAATTACAAATCGACAAGTACCAAAGAAACAATGAACTGTTAGATGTTGACATGAAATGAGCCCAGTTATTGACAAATTAGCAATTTGATCCTTGAGACATTTAACAAGTTAAACAATTAAACAGCTAACAGTTAAACAATTAACAGTTCTGGTTGATAGGTGAAGGTTCACTTTCACAAACTGGGCCAACTTTCTTCCTAAACTGATGTGATTTAAAGCAAGCTTTATATTTGGCTTTTTCTATTTTTGTCCTGGAAGCGCGTGGGTGTAGGTTTTGCATTGTCTAAAGATGGAATTCATTTCTTTTTTTATTCAAAGTCCGTGTGGCAAATGAACAGACTGAATTATGCTGTGCAGAGGTCCTGTCATTCTATAGTGTAGTGCCGCCTCAGTCTGATTTCTCGGGTGGGGACTTCTTCCTCTGGGAGCATCCACAGTCTCATTCTCCTGATAGCTGTGGTGAAAACAGATGTCTTGGCCCTCCGTTGGGGCAACTGGTGTACACCCAAAGGCCTGACCGGAGCTCCAGAGGAAGGGCCTTGTTTACTGTCTGTCACCCATTGGGCTGAAAGAGATTTACATGGAATGCTGCTGTAGGCCAGAGCATTCCACGGTGGACGTAGCCGGCGATGTGCTTCGGCAGCTGATATCAGGGGACAAAGCAGAGGCGCACGCAGGGGTGCGGAAAGATTTGGGCTGGTCCTGGCATCAGCTATCCCTCACGCTGTCTGCACTACTCAGCGTGCCTGAGGACAGGGCAGGCCAGGACATGACACTTCACTCATGGGCATCCTAAATGCCGCTTGCACAGACACACGTACGTGCGCAGTTAAGACGTCCCTGTGACGTTTGTGAAATCTGTTACTGAAAACCCCTTGGGGGGTTTAAAGGGCCAGTCACCAGGTTACTCAATCATCATGCTCTTCTGTCTTGCTCACTCCCCCCCCCCCCCACAGCGTTTTGGTCAGGATGATGTGCCTGCCCGTGCAGTAACGGGAATCAGTTTTGTCAGACTGTAATAGCTTTCAGAGCCCTGCCAGACCGTCTTAAGTTGCCTCCTCTCTGCTCGTTCACTGCGGCGGGTGCGGGAAGCTCCTCTGACTAATAGGTGGAGCTGATCCAGGAGCCGATCCAGAGCAGGGCCGGAGCAGCAGGTGGTCCCGGCGGTCCGGCCGGGCCCGGCACGGCCCCGAGAGCATGACTCAGACCTATCAAAGGGGCGAGGGGAGGACCGGGGCGCGTGACGGCAGGCTTGGCCCGCGGGGTCGCCCACACATGGATCTGTTTAAACTCTGGCGGCTCCCGCACTGTCCTGCTCTCCTCTGCTTTTCGGGGGAGTCAGCATGAGCTCGCTTCCCCGGTCAGCCGCCCCCCTGGTCCAGTTCGGGGCCTGAGCTGTAACTATCCGTCTGAAGGAACCGAGTGAGAGAAACCCTAACAGCGTGAGTCATTTTCCACCGCGGAGGAGTTTGAGCCTCTCTCTGCCCCCGGCAGCCAAGACGTTGTACTGCTGAAACATCCAGGATGGCTGATGACGCTCGGTCTGGAGCACGGCTTCACCCACCTTATTGGGTCAACAAGCTATTTACATGAAACAGGAAGTATGCATGTTGAATCCTGCAGCTCTGAAATGGATTAAGGGGAATTATTTTGTTATTGAAAAATATTTTCAAAGGCAGTCATTCCCAGCTTACGAGCATGGCGGTCTGTTGAGACAGAACATTGGCTTACGAACTATCTTCACACACGCCAGATAACCTTTCCTTGGCGCTGCACGTTGACAGTGTGCATAATGAAAGCATGTGATGTTTTAATTGGTGCTTGAAGACAGGGCTTTGTGGGTGGAGAGCGCTTCCCTGTCCTCTCATAGAATATTGTATTTAAGCTTCCCCCTTTCTTTTACTGGTAAGGGAAGCAGAAACAGCGAATCCCCCCCCAGCACCACACATGTCAACAGGGCTGTGTGTGTGTGTGTAGAGGTGCTCACACACTCCACTCAGGTCTCAGGGTTGTCATCAGTGTGTGGCAGGGTGTGGCGCACATGAGTAAGGCATGGTGTCATCGCTGGTTGGCCGCGCACCGACTTTCAGCGCCAGGGCCAGCAGCACAGGGTTGCAGTCCTGGCCTCTCTCTTCCTGGTGTGAGGGAGGAGCTGGGCCCCTGTGCGAGAGCGGGGTTCAAGAAGCAAAGAGGGAGAGAGAGAGAGGGAACGAGAGACAGAGAGAGAGAGGGAGAGAGAGAGAGGGAACGAGAGACAGAGAGAGAGAGGGAGAGAGAGACAGATGGGGGGAGGGAGGAAAGAGAGACAGAGAGATAGAAGCAAGAGAGACAGAGAGACAGAGAGATAGAGTGAGAGCAAGAGAGACAGAGAGAGAGTGAGAGAGAGAGAGCAAAAGAAAGAGAGAGACAGAGAGCGAGCAAGAGAGAGAGAGAGCGAGAGAGACAGGGATTAGGCCCTCCTCCAGGGGCAGTAAATCAGATCCACGCTGAGTATCACTTCACACTCCTGTGCCTGCGGAAGAGCCAAGCTCGTAAACGCACCGCAGCGAGGGGGATCATATTGGGCACAGCGGGGTCACGCCCCCCCCCCCCCCCCCCCCCCCCCCACTGAATTCAGAGGACATCTTGCAGTGTTAAAACACACGTTTTGCGTCTCTATTAAATTAATAAAATACAGGCTACACTTTGAGTGACAGCTCATATGGATCTGTATGTCCTGCAGCTCAATAACATTAATAGCTCTTGTTTGCAGTACAGCGGTGCAGATTGATAGCTGCAAGCCCAGGCATGCGTTATCTGTTCCGGGACGAGATCAGTTTACAGTCTGAAGGTATAAACATCACTCTACCTATCTAGTCATAAATGAATTAGACCACGCACTATGAGAAGATAAGAAAGACATCATTTAGATATGTAGCAACTGAAATTTCCATCCGCGGTCATAATATAGGCTTTTTTGTCATTTATGACATAGGAATAGTTTTTTTTCTTTTTTTTTTTACAGAAAAGTTGGAAAACAGGCAGCATTTCACAGAATTTTATAGGTGCTATTTAATTTGCATGAATTCTCCCTGCAATGGAGGGACATTCGATATTAAATCATGACTTTATGTCTGCTATAAGAAAAAAACATTTTTTTGACCTGCAGCAGCTAAACCTGGCTAAATGCTGCCGTTATAATATTTCCTGTCAGTCTGCCAGAAGCACAACAGTGTGATACCCCATGAGTTATACAGCCAGGTGATGAACACAATGAATGAATACAAGCATGTGAAAACACAGCGCCATCTTCTGGTGGCAGTGCAAACTGCAAGGCTTGTTTCATCATGGGGCAGATGCATAGTGTGAGCTGTACTCAGACTGTCCTCTCATGAACATTTAGCATGTTTCTGCACTGGCTGTGTAGGGACACAGCATACGTAAGCTTTCCAAAATATTGTGCTTTCAGGCTTAATGGATTGCCTGTGATCTAGTGCTGTTGGGATCAGACCAGCAAGACTACATGCTATCATCCCTGCAATGCAACATGTTGGCCAGATATGCATAGACAACCTAACACACAAGTGTATGGTAAATGAATGTTTAGAAGTCCTTTGGTTCACGAAGTTGTACTCATTAACTCCCTCCAATCTAATGGTCTTTGGGTTGCTGATAGATTAGATCATTGAGGTTTACTTGTTACAGTAGCGTAGGTACTGAAATGTCCCTCTGTGTGTGTGTGTGTGTGTGTGTGTGTGTGTGTGTTGCAGGCGGAGGTGGAGTGCCAGCGGCTGCAGGAGCTCAGCGACAGGCAGGAGCAGGAGATGGGCAGCAGCGTCCACAGCCTGGAGGAGGGCATCCGGGAGAAGGAGACGCAGATCAAGGACCTGAAGGACACCATCTTCGAGCTGGAGGACCAGGTGGAGCAGCACACAGCCGTCAGGCTCCACACCAACCAGACCATCCTGGACCTGGAAAGTATGCTGCCCTCCCCCCTCTGCCCGTTTCCTCTGAAGTAGTACTCTCTAATGTCACAGGCTCATTTTGTATTAAGTGTAAGGAGCAGATCACGTAGTGCATGACCCAGGCGGTCACACTGATTCTGTTCCAGCGTCCCCCAAAAGTAGGGGGTGACATGGCTTTTCCTTTGTGGGATGTGGCAAGCCCTACTAACCAGCCCTGTATGTCAGATTGATCTGTGTGTTTGATACGTTGTGCACCGAACACACACTGAGAGGCCGGTTCCTAAGCGCTTAAGAGCTGAGTCTCTACCCCCTGTTGGTGACACATATGGAATCTCTGCAGTTGGAACCATCCTCATTAACTCAATGGTAAAAAGTTAATGAGTCTTGCAAGAACACATTTGTTTCTATATCTTGTCAGCGAGGTTCCTTGTGCACTGAAAAGCACAAAGCAGGTTTTTATATTCCTCTGAGCAGATGAGTGTGCGATTTGTCTATGAAGGCAATTCTCAACAGAGGACTATTTTATTCATTTGAATAAATTGCACATGTAGTTGTTTGTGGACTGAATGCTGATATAAGACGCTGCCGTTGGTGAGGTGCACCGCAGTGCGGGGAGATGGGCAACAGCTGGCCTGCAGAGACAGGAGATCCCTGTGTCCTTACTGCCAATGACAAACAGATGTGAACCCTGGCACAGATCTGCGCTGTTCCACCACAATGGATACACACAGCTATGAGGAATTATCCCATCAAGCCCCTGCTAGTGCTTATGAAGCCAGTTTGACGGGCTCATCTGTCTTCTTTGTGACAGGCCACTCTCAACATGATTTTTTCACGGTTAAATGGGTGATGTTCAAAACACAGCTTAAAATGTATCGCCGTGACCTGTTCAAAGATCGGGGAGATGTAATGAATGCATTTCTTTAAGTCTATAAAGTACTGAAACTTCACCAGCCATTCAGCGTGTATTGATATCTCTCAGTGGCTTTTAATAAGAATTGAAATACTCCTAATGATGGTGTTTCTCTAAATTACATTGTGAATGATATGTCTCTGCAGACAAAATCAAGAAGCTGGAAGAGAATAAATTTGACCTGGAGAAGCAGCTGAAAGCTCAGGCCAAACAGATAAAGGTGAGTTGGCATGGTTCTGTTCTCTTTATTCTTCAGAGAACAAAGCCAATCTCCCTGGACATGTGAGCTTGAGACGTGAATAACATAATGCTGACAGTGGATTCAAACCGTTTAATTGAACTATTTAGTCCTCCCACACTCGTAATCAGCTCATAATGTTGTGTAAATGAGAAAAAAATGAAATATTCCTAAATTTGTAAAACTGAGAACAAAGTGCAAAGTGGAAGCGTTGAATAGCTCCTTATGTTTGGTACCTTAGTTCTTGAGTCTGGCGGGATATGTGGCCTGTTGAAGACACTCACCTGCTTGCCAATGACAGCATCTTGTGCACAAACACCTCAGCCCGTGTTTAGACATGTGATGGATGTCCCTGTGACCCCCCCCCCCGACCCCTGTGACCCCCCCCCCGTGTGACCAGGAAGAGACGGAGGAATGGCGGCGCTTCCAGGCCGACCTGCAGACCGCCGTTGTGGTGGCCAACGACATCAAGGTGGAGGCCCAGCAGGAGCTGCGCAGCCTGCGCAGGCAGCTGCAGGAAGAGCAGGAGCACAGCGCCAAGCTGGCGGGAGAGCTGGAGCAGCTGCGGGGCAGCAGGTACGGCAGCAGGGCGGTGACACCGCACACGGCACCCGCGTCACCGAGTACTCCGCTGATCGCTTCTCTCCTAACTCACACAGCTGGGCCGGGTTAGTAGGGCTTGCCACATCCCACGAAAGAAAAGCTACGTCATCCCGTACTTTTGCGGGGCGCTGGAACAGAATCTGTGTGATCGCTTGGATCATGCACTATGTGATCTGTTCCTTACACTTAATACAAAATGTGAAAAATCAACACAGTTTGATTTTTACATTATGATATTCAGCGCTTTGGTTTATAATTTAATCTCACTCCTTTCTCACAATATGTGTAATAACCAGCATATTGATTTACGGATTTCTGCCACTGTCTGTGGAAACAAAATCCGGTGCTTCAGAGCTGCGCTCACACTGAGTACGGCCAGGTCTGACTTAATGCACAATTTGCAAAGATAATATTTTAATTCCCAAATCCCCCATTTCCTCCTCCACCTTATCCCTGGATCTGGGGTGACCCAAAACCCGAGGATTTGCAAACCCTACTAACCTACTCCCTCTGTCCTGCAGTAACCCTTTCACTGTCCCGCTCTGTGGAGCTGCACACTTTCAGACTGCACTTCCAAAACTGTCAGCGTTTCTTACTGCATAAAACAACACTTTCTCTCACAGACACGGCACTTCAGTGGTGAAAGTCTCAACACCCATTAAGGTTACATATTAGTGAGTCTGAATATCAGTCAAGCCCAAGGACTCCCACTATGTGGTGGATCTGTTCTCATTCACAGACTGTCATCTCCCTCAGAACAGTACCTACTTCATCAAAGAGCACATGGAGTAACTTAGTAGCCTTATGTCATGATTTCTTTTTTAAACTGACTGTGGAGGTGTCCTGCAGTCTATGAATCCTCCCGGGAGGGGAAAAAAACACAAACCTGAGACAGAAAATGAGACACAGCTGGCCACTTCAGTAAACATGACTCATCACTGTTTTTGCTATTTTCGTCCATGTCTGGGTCGAATCGTGTCTTGTGGGGACATCTCTCCTCAGATGTTACGAGTACGCCGATGAGAAACAAAGAGCTGCGTCACGAGTCTGCCGTGGTGATTGTGTTGTTGGTGTGGTGGCTGCCGTGTGCCAGCTTGTCTGTCTTAAAGCCCGGTCCGTTAATGTGCCGTCGAGGGCTGTACTGTGTGTGTGGCTGCCGGCAGTGAGACACAGCCTTGCATGTGGCTGTGAAGTGGTATCACCCTGGCCATAGCGGTCATCCAGGCCAGCTGGTCAGAAACAGATCGGACTTGACAGAAAAGATGCAGTGGCCAGTCGCAATACATTGGTTAGTGCTCCTTGGTTATGGTTACCATTATAGATCTGAAAAGATCAGTGCACACTTCCCCCCCTCCACAACGGACTAGCCGGTGTGCTCCTTCCCCAACCGAAGAAGCTCCTGAGATCAAACTTTAGAGGATTTTCCCCTGACATGGCGCCTCTGTGTAAAAGACAGGTAAGTTTCCTGCAAGCTGCACTGAACACTGCCACGTAGATGCAGGAGACGTAAACGCTAGTGCATCGTGGTGAATGTTATCTGTCTATATATGGAGTCTGAGAGCCCATCTCTTGTTTATTCTGAGCCTTGCACCGCCTCTGCTTTGAATGATCTCTCCTGCTTCTGTGCTGATTGGCTGTTGATACAACACTGCTTCTGTAACTTTGGGAGGGTGTGTTTCACTTTGCTGGGGGTTTTTTTTCTTCATACGCAACTCCAATTTCTCATTGCACTCTCAGTGCCACCTGCTGGCCAGTGAAGCAATTGCTTTACTGTTTGATCTTTACAACTGATGAATAACATCTCGCTTTTTTCAGAGGAAATGTGTACCACTGCATGGTTTGACCTTCCTCTGTTATCTTCTGATGCATATGCATCTCTGAAGTATTAGATCGTATCTGTACCATGCACAGAAACTTAAAACCAGGCCTACAGGATGTGTCATAAATCGCGCATGCACAATGTTGTTCATTACCTCAATGCAATGCATGGTTAAAAAAAGGAAATATGAGTCACTTGCTGTATTTTTTAATAGCTCTCATGAATGAGACCATGTTTAGTGGTTTGCTGTCATATTGACATCTGACTAAAGAAAATGTTACATTTCTGATGCAATACTGATTCCTGAAAACTCATTTTTTATGTTCTCTTTCAGATCCAGCACTGTATCAAGTTAGATGTGGCGCAAAGACACGTTTTCCATATCAGGACTATCAGCAAACAGTATTACTGTACAAGTACGCTTTTACCAGTATTATATCCTAAAAGGAAAAATATTGTTAAAATATAAAATATTGTGTTCTGCAGAACTAAATTTGGTGTGAAGGTAAATGTCTGGAGAGCCAGGTGAAATGGGTTCGGGTCGAATCTGAGACCCGCGGCCTCCGTGCAAACTCACAAACCAAATGCAATTAGGGATTGATACTTTCATATTTTATGCTGGGATTTTTCCCTGCTTAAATTCTAGCTGTAAGTGCAATGAAAAATGTAAAATAAAGAGCAAATAGGATGAAGCCTATGGTTTTCCAGGAAGGAATCACAGCTGAATTTCTGCATCAGTGGTTTGAATTGGTTGTTTTTTTATTAGTCCATCAATAGGCTCTGAACGCTCGATTTGTGTTCCTTTTCGTTTCACATTTGTTGATCCTTTTCCCTTTAATCTGTGTAATTTTGTTGCTGCAAGCAATCTGTGAGTGGGGTCAACAAATGCTTTTTTTTCATTGACACTGGTAGAATCTGTGCTTATTTGAATGCTGCCATTTTAATATTTTCATTACATAGTATATTCTTGTTAGCATCAAGCACATTTTGTGCTCTTTATTTGTATGTGAATTTCCTCTGAAAATGTTTGATGATGTTTACATTTACAGATTTAATGCCAATGATGTTATATCCTCTTTTGCAAGGAGCCTTCTCAATATTTCTGATAATCTCAAGTCACGTGAGCGTTTGAAGGCCCATCAAGTGTGTCAGTGATGTCACGATTCACCACAGACGAAAGTGAGCAAAGTTTGTGTGTGACGTAGCTAATAATATACATTATTATTTATCTTCTGTTTTTTTTCCCCACATTCTCAAATAAGGTCATCTCTTTCCATTAGATGTTGCCTCATGAGCTGTAGTGTTAGTGTGTCACTAGATTGCTCCACTAGATGGTGCAGTTTGACAAAAAGTGAACCATCGCAGGAGTAAGCTGAAATATACATGGCTACTTTGAGCAAAAAGGATCAGCGCTTACTTTTATATTGCAGAAGGAAATGAGTGGTGATTATTCAGGGCACATTACTTAAAGACTCATAGTACTGATCTGTGGTCAGTGAAGCTGGGGTGATATAAGTCTTACAGAACTGCACGGATAATGCTGTCAGTGATCCGAGACCTCAATCAATAACACGTGATGGCCTGCCAACACCTCACTGTTCAGAATCAATTCAGTCTGCTGACACTGTGAGGTAATTACAAAGCTAAAAAAGCTCATTGAAAGCAAAATTCAGAGCCAACCGCCCCTTTCAGGACCAAAGATACCAAAAAGAGGAGGTAGGCTTTAATTAGAACAGTTTGCCTTCTGCAAATAACATACTTGTTTTTAGAAATACGATTGATTGATGTCATAGCAGTAATTGCGTAAACAATTTTCTGAGCTCAGAGGCATGCAATGTAAATGGGGTTACAAAAAATACATAAATGGGTTAGGTATTTTCTATTTTTCTTGTTTCCTCCACAGATGTAGTAATAACTTTTAAGATAACTGTCCTGTATGAATGTCATGCTAGATTTTCAATTATTGTCTTAAACTCAGTGAAGTGCCATCGAATGAATTAGTTTCACATTTGAATTATCCTCAGGAGAAAATTAAAGAGAATAAATGTGGATGGACAGAACCCAGGTTTAGTTTGCTGGGATACTTCAACACTAGAGACCTCTGCAGTGGATACAATCTATAACATATCTACAGTTAATGGCTTTTCCCAGCCAGTTGAGCTCTTCCATTTCCCATGGTCCATTTCAACAATAACCCAAAGGCCTTCTTGTATTGTGATGTCATATAACATCTCTAAAGCCGCTTCATGCTGCATCAGAAATATCCTGCTGTAGTGTGAACACTCCGTCAGAAAAGCCAGGCACACACAGAAGTCTCCATCCGCTGACCCTCTTCAGCCGGTGAGGTATGAGGCAGGACCGAGTGTCTCTCAGGAGCACATCAGAGCTCGTTCTTGTCTCCGCTGCCCTCACGCGGTGACCTGAAGCGCTCTCTCACAGACTCCTCAGCACATACCACATGCAGTACCATTAGCCTGCGGTGCAGGCGTGCTGCTTCCCCAGGATCAGCTGCCGGCCAGAGCTGTGCAGCCTGCTGAAATCCTGGCAGCCCCAGTGCCATGGATCCCGGGACGTAAGAACAGGATCCGAGATCCGTGGCACTTTAAACAAAAGTCTCTGATGAAGGGATCGCTACCGCCACTGCCTGTGACGTTAGTTAATCCCTGAGGGGAATATTTCGGTGGGAGCGTTCAGTGCACAGACAGAGTGATTCAAGGAAATGTGGTCATCGCAGGTGACCTTTTATAGCTCTTCAAAACAAGAAGCTGTTAAGATTTTATTGCAGGATGGGTGTGACTCACTTTTTTTTTTTTAAATCAACTGTCTCTTAAAATTTTCTGTCACCCACTATTTTGATACCTCTGTAATGCTGAAAACAATAACGATTTGTTTCACCAATCAATTTTACACAATTTACATGCCAACAATACACAGAGTTGATTGTTGTGTCAGGAGACACATATTAAATATAAAGAGGCTTTTGCACATCACCAACAGTGACTAATGATGACTGCCGTTTTTATAAATCTCAGGTGATAATTAAGGACATTACCGATGACACAACCTTAAATCTGAAAACAGATTAGCTGGTGTCAAAAGTTCAGTACTGTATAACCCTCTGCCAAAAAAAGTGATTCACTGAGAAGACATGACATTATTGTGCTTTGAATATACTTACTCCACCTTCAAGAAGTATGACATTCCACAGAACAGAACTACTCAACAGTAAATGTGCCAATGTATTTATGTGTTTTCTGTGTGATGTTCAACTTTGATGACACCATCTATTCAATGCTGTTTTATCAGGAAAGGATTTTGAGAAATACATGTAAATAGTGTATGTTTGTCTATTCATTTTGAACATAAATGTCATTTTGAAGTCAATAAATTTTAAAAAATTGTCTTCAATCTGCCGTTTCTATGAGCATTCTTTTCTTTTTTTTGGCCCTTTCATCTGAGCGACATGTGATTCTCTTGTCTATACTGTAGGGTACTGTTTGGTACATTACCTTGGCACCCCTTATTAATGTTATTGCCTAGATCAGAAAAACTTATTAACATAGATTTTGTAAATTGCATTAATTCAGAGCCATAAAAAGAGAGTTCATTGGAAGCGATCATTTTGTACCTAATGATAGCGTATCATTTATTGTAGTCCAGCTATGTCTTGAAAGTCAGTAAGAATTTGGAAATTAGACGTAGGTGAAATGCTTGCATCGAAGAAGTAATCCACTAAGTGGATGGCTCTTAGAAGAAGGCTTGATAAATGCCGGGTACATCCAAACACTTTTCTTGGGTTAATGAGCATAGCTGAATTTTATATAAAACATTATATTATAACTCTGTTTTCTTAATCAGCACCACAAGATTTATGTGACTAAATTCAGACAGTAAATCTGTGGTGCAAAAATGTTGCACAATGTGTACTGACACCCACCCTGAACTAATGACTAATTAACATACATCGCGGTGATCACCAGGAGCAAAAAAAAAAAAGATTTTCACCAATTTTCCCATGGCACATTGATTTAGCAGATTATCTGTGTGCCATCCCCAAGGGAAACCTCTGACGTCATCCTCCGACGTCATCCTCCGACGTCATACTCCGATGTCATCCTCCGACGTCATCCTCCGATGTCACCCTCCTCGCTCGTACGCTAGTGACCCCACCGGCGCGTTGCGTACCCCTCGGTGAACGCCTGTCCTCCCTTGTGTTCCAGGTCGAAGGGCGAGGAGTCCGGCTCCTCAGACACCGACGGCAGCCCCCACTGGTGCGGGATCTCCATGAGCCAGGCCGCGCCCGCCGCCTCCGAGCACGGAGCCACTGTCAAATCCCTCATCAAGTCCTTCGACTCGGCCGTGCAAAGTGAGAGTGCCCCTCTTTCGGCGGGCGGTTAGAAAATATTTGGATAAGATGCTTAGCTTCCTGCAGGGTCTGTATCAGGGAGGCGCACGGGGCCATCCCACACCAGACTTGTCGCCGCACCATCAGGCGGAGGTGGAGAACCGGCACAACGCCCGCCCACGATCTCTATCCTCTTGAGTCTGACACAGATGTGATTGAGATGATCGTAAATTTATGGGTCGGGAAAGGGGAGGCCTGATTGCTTCGATTTGTCTTGGACAAAGTGAAAGGCCCGTATTTGTGTTGGGAGGGCCAGCATTTAAGGCCATAAGAGAGAAGATGTAACCATAAATCCAGAAGGAGAGGTGGCCGTTGTGTGATAACAGTAATAATTTTACACCACCGTCCCCCCACCTTATTGCAGCAATCTGTCCTCTCACTGTTTGTGTCAAAAGTATCTTGCGTGGCCGCATTTTGTGATGAGTAACCACAAGTAAGCCCAAGTAATGAGAAAACCAGACTTACTTTTAGAAACCGCTCAGCATAACAATATATAAATACATGTTATATATACATTTAACACTGGGTATTTATCAGTGACTCACAGTTTTAGTTGTAGTGTTAGTGTCACACCGACTATTTAGCCTGCGGTATTCCTAGTCTTGTGCAGTATTTGCTTTCTGTATGTTTTCTGCATGCCAATAGAACATTCTGCATGCTGAGAACTTAGTACACGTGTGTTTGTTTTGCGTGTCTGGAACAAAAATTCTGTGGGACAGAGATCAATCAGTCGCTCGATCAATCATTCTATCAATCCATGAGCAAGCTGGTGCTGAGAGCGGCCTCCTGTGTTGGGCCTTGCAGGTGGGCCTGGGCACCCGGTACAGATGCACTCCTCCCCCAGAAGCCCCCTGAGTGGGATCCCTGTCCGCACGGCCCCTGCAGCTGCTGTCTCCCCCATCCAGGTGGGTCCCGTCAGCTCCAGCACTGTCAGCCTGCCAGATAGCATGACCTCTGTTCCGCTAACCCTTCTGTGTTTTATCAGCTGTTAGTAATGCATATGGGCCGTCCACTTCTCACTCTCAGCTACTGCAGTGGTTACATCTTTCAGGGAGCCACTTTGGAGCCAGCCAGTCGTCTATGGGTTCACATTACGAACAAAACATTGCACACGTGTTTGTTAGATGGTTCTTTGTAATTTGCTGTTTTATATTACATTACATTACATTATTGTCATATAGAAGGAGCTCTTATCCAGAGTGACTTAATTAGGTTACAATTTTATCTGTTTTCCTTGGGGTTCATGAAATGAATAAAAATGTCATGCTTTTTTTCCCCTGCAGAGGCTTTCATCTATCAAGCCCCTTTCTAAAACTCTGGAAAAAAGAATCAACCTGGGGGATTTCTCTCATCCAGGTCTGTGACACTCTTACATTTGGTTAAGCACTTCTAATTACTACATAGCATAAACTAACAGGTGTTGTATGTTTTTATTGTGAAACCTCCTTGTTTAAGAAGTGTTAATTTAATTGTGTACAGGTACATCCACATATTTCATATGCGTATCCTGCAAAAAAAGAAGAAACAAACAAAAAAATTTCTCTATTTTAGTAAAACATTTTTGCAGTGACAAAATAAACTGCCCTGCACTTATCTTTTGAAAATACTTAAACTGATACAGAACTCAGAGAAAATGAACCCTGTGGAAAGTATTTGGTTAGGCTAAATAAGCCTTGTAAGGGCTATTGACTTTCAATTACGAAAGTACTTTGATACTTCCAACAAAACAACACTTGCCCCAGAGCTCATTTTCAGACATCCTGTGACTTTTCTTCTTCCCACACGTTAACGTCAATTTGAAACTCCAATTATTTACACAGGTTAAGTAATTGGAGATAATTGTACAGCTGACTGCAGCTCGTTTCCCAGAGAAGAGCCATGTGTGCCCTTTAATTAGCAAATCAGGTTCCCTGCCCTGTTTTCTTCTCTTGGTGTTTGTTTTCTTTTTCCTGCTGAAGGCCACAATATTAACATTACAATATCTCAGTCTTAATCAGTTTTCCTCTATTGCAGTCATACTCTTTCTGCAGTGTATACGTGCCTGGCTTTGTGTACCCCGAGTCCCTACAGTCAGCCCAATCAGAGTCTCAGTGCTGGACTGAGAGCCCCTGTGTCCTCAGAGAGGTCGCCGAATGCTCAGCCTGTTTACTCAGCGGTACTGGCTAGACGTGGGACTCATGGCAGGCCGTGGGCAGAGACGTAGAGCAGGGCCGCTCTGAGCTCATCGATTCCTAAGATCTCTGGCACTCGTTGGTGTTAGGGCTGATGGATCGCATCCACCTCGGCCCTCAGCCACCCAGCTGGGTGTTCTCAGTTAGCGTAACCTACAGCGGTGAACGGGAGTGGGGGCGGAGGGGGTCGAACACATCCGCACCTGTATAAAACGCTGCAGAAATAAAGATGTTCGCAAGACAGCGGTGTCCCCAAATGCGCTCCTTTATGGAGTCTAGTTACACTCTTATCTGTGCTGATCTTTCTGTTTCCGAGGAAACGACATTAAAAGAGGGCATTACCGTGGCAGTCATTTCAGCACTTACTGTAACCGGATCGCGGCACTTTATGGCGCTGCGAGAGCGCCAGAATTCCCTGGCGTGGCATAAACGCACTCAGCGTGTCCTTCCGAGGGCGTCGTCTGAGGGCCGAGACTGACTGGAAAGTGTGGGTCCTGGGAAGCGTACTAACCCCGTGGGTGTCATGGTTGTAGATAAAATGTCCGGCTCCGGCGATGAGCTGAAACCCAGCAGCCTCATGAGGAAGAGCCCCTCCCTGGAGTCTGTGATTAAAACTCCCGCCGCCCTGAGCAGCCGCGCCTCCGCCTTCAGCTACCCCAAGGCCAACAGCAAGCTGAGGTGGGCCTCCTTCCCACACCCCGCTGACCAGTCACATACCCTTATTATCCTTATCAGCATCTGACACTTATTACATAAATATTTTGACTATGGGGAAATGATAAATGAACCTCTCTGCAGGAGAAAAACGCATCAGCAGCATTACCATCTGGTAAAAACCACCTAAGACCATATACTACATATGTAAAACACCATCAAAAATGGTGTATGTACTGTATGTAAAGGGGTCAAACACAATACAGTAATGTTGTCATAAGCAGACACTTAATACCTGTGTAATTACTATGTAAAAATGTACCAACTGTGTTATTACCGTTAGCTCACCATGTTATATAATCACTAACTTTGTTGTCAGCAACAATGTTATGCAGACAGATAGCCCTGACTGTAAGCTTTGTCTCAGCTACAGATCTGCTTACAATCTTCACCCTAACCCAACACCAAAAATTAAACACACATTACTTTGTCCGACTTAAGTATCAAATACAAAGTCTAGATGTACAATGGCTATTAAGTATGACCTAATAAGGTCTTTCTGTAGAGATATTTTCTTGTGTCTGTGGAAAGAATGGAAGGCTGACATAACTGGCATGGATATGTACATTCAAGACATTGGGTATTATCTATTGTTAGTGCTTTAAACACATTGCAATTTTACTGTCTTGGTGTACTTTATATTGTAGTGAATCTTGTTCCTCCTGCTGTTACTGCAGTTACGGTAGTGGGCTTAAACCAAGAATCTTTCAGATCAATATGTTTCTGCTCCTTGGTGATATGGTGGTATAAACTAGATAAAAGTAGGCCAATCACGTGCTGTCAGTGTTTGTCATATCAGTGCAATGACTAACGTGCCTCTTATCTTCCCATGGCCACACAACACATCTAATTAAAGGTCACGCCATCCATGTCAGAAATAGACCTGAGGTCAGCCCCAGAAGAAAGTGAAATTTTGAGAAAGGGGGGGGGGGGGGGCTGGGGGCTGGGGAGACGTGAATCTGAGTGAATCACATTCCAGATGCTGCGAGTGACGGTCCCATTGTCCCCGTTTTCAGTGTGGAAAGAAAAGACCCCTTGGCCGCGCTGGCTCGGGAATATGGAGGATCTAAGAGGAACGCTCTTCTGAAGTGGTGCCAGAAGAAAACAGAGGGCTATCCGGTAAGAGGCCAGGGGCCCTGCTGAAGTCAGGCTCTTTACTCCCCGCTATTGTCTGTGGGATTGTGACATGCTGAACCCGGGCCGGGGGGAACTTGCATGGCAACGCAGCGCTCTGAATACAGCACTAGTAACACATGCACGCAAACACAACAAACAAGATGCACCGTTACTAACACACGCACACAGACACAACAAACTGGACACATCGTCAGTCACATATGCACAGAAACACAGTAAACTAGATACATCAGTTAGCAACGCACTCACAGAAACACAGTAAAATGGACACACTGTTAGTAACGCACTCACAGAAACACAGTAAACTGGACACACTGTTAGTAACGCACTCACAGAAACACAGTAAACTGGACACACCGTTAGTAACGCACTCACAGAAACACAGTAAGCTGGATACATCAGTTAGTAACGCACTCACAGAAACACAGTAAACTGGACACACCGTTAGTAATGCACTCACAGAAACACAGTAAACTAGATACATCAGTTAGTAATGCACTCACAGAAACACAGTAAATGGTAAATGGTAAATGGACTGCATTTATATAGCGCTTTTCTACTCATTTGAGTACTCAAAGCACTTTACAGTTATATGCCTCACATCTACACATGTCCAGTAAACTGGACACACCGTTAGTAACGCACTCACAGAAACACAGTAAACTGGATACACCGTTAGTAACGCGCTCACAGAAACACAGTAAACTGGATACACCGTTAGTAACGCACTCACAGAAACACAGTAAGCTGGATACACCGTTAGTAACGCACTCACAGAATCACAGTAAAGTAGATACACCATTAGTAACGCACTCACAGAAACACAGTAAGCTGGATACACCGTTAGTAACGCACTCACAGAAACACAGTAAGCTGGATACACCGTTAGCAACGCACTCACAGAAACACAGAAAACTGGATACACCGTTAGTAACGCACTCACAGAAACACAGTAAGCTGGATACACCGTTAGTAACGCACTCACAGAAACACAGTAAGCTGGATACACCGTTAGCAACGCACTCACAGAAACACAGTAAACTGGATACACCGTTAGTAACGCACTCACAGAAACACAGTAAGCTGGATACACCGTTAGTAACGCACTCACAGAAACACAGTAAGCTGGATACACCGTTAGTAACGCACTCACAGAAACACAGTAAGCTGGATACACCGTTAGTAACGCACTCACAGAATCACAGAAAACTGGATACATCAGTTAGTAATATAAGCACAGCAGCACAACTGGATGCACGATTTTGTCAGCCATCTCGGAGTTTCCCGCATGACATCAGCGCAGTGAGCCCCTTTCCTCCAATGATCATCCACTCTGCTGTAGTGCGCCATGTGACTTGTCCTGCAAAAAAATGGCCATTGGCTGCATGTGAGGACTGGCTTTGTCTCGCTTCAGCGTTCCAGCATGAGCACAGACATGAGATGAGCCCGCTTTACAATTAGCCCTTCCAAAAATAGGGTTGCATAAAGGAGAAAAAATAGCACAACGCTCTGGCCATGACATTAGTACGTGTACATGAACACAGCCAGCTAACTGCAATTAATGCAGCAAGTGTGAATGACAGGGCCTGCGAAGAGGCTTTGGTATTAGCAGGCAGACCACTGCGGTAACTGGGCCCAATATTCTGTGGTGGTGGTGTGAGTGAATGGTAACTTAGATGGGCGCTCAATTGTAGCCGCAGACACCATTCAGCAGGGGTGTAAAGAAACGTGCAGAAGTTCGTTATGAGGCGGATGACTTGCCAAGTAGCCTACATCACAACCTGCACGTCTCCGGGATCCAGACTGTGGATTCATTGATCTGCTCACATTCACCTGGCTTAGCTGCTCCACTCAGAAGAGCTATATGACAGCCCTCAGATTAGCACTCTCCCGCTCAGATCGGCATATGTCTAGGAAGAACAGGCTAATTAGCACTGACGCTCTTACAGGGATATTTACAAAATAGCCCATATTCATATCATTCCAACACAACGGCACAGGTTTGCAAACCATAACACCATTATGCTAGATAATGATTTCCATGTGAGGGATTTGCCCAAGATTTGAGTTTGATCTAATGACTACACTCAAAGCTGTATGGAAGATTAAACCACACTAGCGATTGCTAAAAATAGCCCCAATTGTCCACCAGTGAGGAAGGAATTAGGATTTTTTTTTTTTTTTGTCAGAACCCAGCAGAGATGCAAGACATTGGACACTGAACTATCCGTGTCGTTCTGGGTATAGTGGTGTTGCTCCTCATAGTTTTCATTGATGGAACCCTGAAAACTCTGCCTGTCAAACTGTTGATCAAATCTAAATGCAGAATGAACTGTTGTGTTTTCACTGGCAAACCATTAGCAAAACATCCATGCTGAACCTAGTCAGCATTCCATTTCCTGTAATATTATTTTCTCTCTCTATTTACATTTTTAATCCTCATAGGCGGTACCCATAATCCTTTGCTCCTCATAGCTCTACTAGAAAGTATAATCAGACTTCAGTCTCTGGAATGTACTAAGAGGCTTTTGCTAACAGTTAGACATTTAGAATTTGAATCAATAGGTTGTTGTGTATTATAGTGACGTTTTCCTTTTAGGGATTGTTACGACTCGTAAATGCACATGAATGACAAGCCTGCACTTAGCCACTGGTGGGTACAGACACCCAAAGCAATTAGCACTGGCTCACATTTAATGTTCCACATCCACTGCCAGCTCCAGCGTTGAAGGCAAACAGAGCTGTAACTCGGCAATAAGCAGAACGCGAGGAAGGAAATATTTTAGATCGATACAGTTATGAAGAAGCCACAACAAATTCATGTGGCTTACTGCCTCTTCTCCGCGGCCTCAAATGACGTATATAATAGGTCCCTTAACAATGGGCCCTGTAGGAAAATTCTAAAACGGTGAGGAGTCACACGGGAAGTCATTGTTGGCCCTGCCAGCCGGTCAGAGTGAGGGGCCGGGGCTGCAGCTCAGACATGCCCACAGGACCTTTCCCTCGCCACACCGGGGAAAGGTTACCTCCTGAGAACACACACAGAAAATTGGGCGTAATACACGCTGGGAAAGGTCAGCGCAAACACGGCAGCCTTGTTCAGGCGGGGGGTGGCCTGCCGTCACGGCGACTTCACGGTGCGCTCAGAGGAGGGGCGCTCGTTACAGCCCCGCCTTAGCTCTGCAGAGGGGGGCAGGAGTGACCGCTGGCACGGGGCCTCGTGTGCCACATGTTGCACTCTGAATGAGTAAAACGTGCTGCATACTGTAAATTAGGGAAGTTACCATTGGTCATGTGATGTGGCCAATGGTAAGCAGTAGTAGTTGGCATAACTTTTTACCTTTGTGGTCATAAGTGCTAACTATAAACAATTACACAGAATTATAGTATTTCTGCCTATATAAATATAATCAGAGATACAACAGTCACTGTCCACAAGGGAAATATTCAATAAAACACACATGTATATGGATTAACTACAAATTAAAGAGGAACAAATGGAAAGCAATAATACTATACAATACTTTGCTGTGCTATGGTGGTGGTCTACCGAGGGGCTGCAATGTCTTCCCCAACCTCCAGCACCTTAGAAACCCCCAGTCATGTGTAGCTTTGTGCCGCATGTTACACACTGCACAAACAGAGCAGCAGTATTGCAAATGAAGGAGGCGGCCATTGGCTAAACAGTGCACCAAGAGACAGAGAGTATGCTTCCACCCCAGCCTGCACCTAAGATCATTTGGAGACAACTGAAAGTGTAACGCAAAATTTATTCCCTCTGCAGAAGTGACGCCACCATTGGGTGGCAATTCAGAGCGGCCCTATTTGCAAATCTAATGTAAATATTAACGAGGCCATTTCATTTCTCGCAGTTCAACAAGATGTCAGGAAGCAGGCTCATATATTCTGCTCATCAGTCTTAATGGAGCCATGTTGGGTCGTTTTTCCGACATCCCTTCTTCATGAGTGGTTTGGGGATCATTTCGACGCCATTAATTATACAGCTGTTCCGCTGTAATGAGACCTTTAGCGAAACAGTACACTAATTAAACCGTAATGACAGCCCTTTTGTGAAGAATGCTCTGTTTGTAATACTACAAGTTCACTCTTTAGACTATAAAGGCAGTATATTGCCTCTCGTAGTCAGAGACTCTAGCAAACTGCTGCAGCTTTTCGTTTTTTTTGTTGTTTTATTTGTAGTTCATTACAACGTTTGTTCTTTTTTTTCTGAGTCACCTTGTCTCAATTGTGGAAAGTAAATGTGGTACCTCTGACATATTTTTCAGCAACAGACATAAATGAGTCTATATTTATATATGGTTTAGATTGTTTGTCATTAGCAGTGTTAAGTAGAATGGTTCCTAAAATTGTGCCGGCCATAATTCACGTATGGCCCTAAGGATTGCGTATCGCATTTCACACTGTAAATTGCTGTCTCTGGACATTTATTTGTGTAGGAGACACTGATAGGCAGGGCAAATTATGAAAGCTGTGACCTCTGAATTCACATCTCAGCTCTTTAATCACTTTGCCACAGGTTTAGAGTTTCAGGTAAATGCCGGTGGCCTAGGACTCCACTTCCAGATAATGAGTTATAATGTCACTGCATGGATGGGCTATATGTAGGTAATATGATCTCACCTTTAAGGCAGTCTACAAACCATAAGCGTTGATGTTTTTTTTTTTTTACTTACTGCAGGGAGAGGTGGCCACAGTGTGACAGTGTCTCTATGTGAGTGTTTCTATGTGATAGTAAGTTAATTGGCACAGCAGTCTTCATTCTGTCTTAATAGCTCTTGGCGGATCTACCATCAAACCCGCAGAGCAGACTATCAGAAGAGTCATTTGGATTGGTAGCCACTTAACCTAGCTGATAAATATGCATGACATAATTAGCGCCAGCGATCACTTGAGTGGACCCTCTGATCTGCATTCTCAGTAACAGGCCATCTCACAATGGCACTCCGACAGCAAGACCCTCACAAATTGATCCGCAGACCTTTCGAACACTACGCCCTCTCATCATGAGATTGTGGAGGCCGTCGGCGGGGTGCGACGTGCATGTGTGCACGTGCGCACCGTGCTGACCTGCAAACACGACCCCATTGATTTTCTGGTTGTGTTGACAGGTCAGCTGATCTCAAGGACAGGAGCACTGCGGTAAACAATGAGGAAATTAGCATGCGGCCCTCGGGTAGTTGTGCCGTCACTATGGCAATCCAGAAAGTGCCTGGAAGGAGTGCGGCCTGATTTGAGCAGACGGCAGTTTGAAATGTTTACCACAAGCCTCAGGAAGAGAGGGAGCGCCAGCCACATCCGCACATCAGCATCTCCGTGCGAAGCCGCATCTCACCTGGGTGCGACAGCATCTAAATGTCAGCTTCCTGATAAAGCTTCCCTGCTTGCTCGTTGGCGGTGGAGTGACTGACTCGCTCAGGGAACTGATGGAGCCTTCAGCCACAGGACACGCGTGATGTCAGCCTTACCAAGTAGGCATCGCCCTGCTCCAACAGACCTGGCAGCCCACCGGGCGAGAAGCAGTGGCCCCTGCCAGCTCAACCCCCCCCTCAAGAATTAAACAGTGATTATGTAAAGCGCAAAGACATGGCAGTGTGCCCGAGCCCAGCCAGCAGTGCATAATCTTAAATGAGGGTTTTGATAATCTTTTATGTAAAGGCATTTCACATGATGGGTCTCTCGGCGCCCTGGTGGTGGAGGATATTTCAAGCTGTCGTGGTGGCATGATGGTTTGAGCAGTTAACTACCAGCGACAGGCATGCAGCAGTTAATGTCAGTGGGTCAGAGTGAAATGTAGCATGCTGTATGGTCTTAACAGTGCCAAGTCAATACCCTTCTCTGCAATGCTGTTTACCCAAGCTCCCATGCTTTTTACACAGCGGGCAGCTGTTGCAGTGCTGCTGGATGGGCCACAGAATGGTATTTCCCAACAGTAAACGAATAAAAATGATCATTAAGATCCTGATCAGACCACAAAGTGCTCTGTCTGTAACTAATTAACTAAGTGCTACTCTATGTGATTAACACAGCACTTTACGAGTTGGTGACAGTTGATAATTGAATGGATGAATACTCTAGACTTGTTCAGTGATGTCAGAGTGGAAGGATGAATACTGTAGATCCATTCATTACAGTTAGAATAAATAAATACTGTATATCCATCCAATGCAGTTAGATTGAATAGAGAAATACTTTAGATCTATTCAATGCAGTAAGCTTCAATAGAAACCTCATTGTGTTTCAGTTGAGGTATTCAAGAGAATGTCAAAAGTCGCCATCCAAGGAAGTCAGCACATCATTTGAAGCTTAAAAAGATTATACGTAACTGTCCTCAAATAGCAAATTAATCTGCACTGGTTTCCCTTGTATTTTTATACCGACTTTGATGTATTTATTTCGGTCATCTAGCTACTAACCAGAAAAAAGCAATGTTTTTGCAAGATCAAAACAATGAAAAAGAAAACAACCCGAGAGGCATTCAATGGATGATTCAGCTGGCTCTATCTGTGGTGAGAACACATCCGCCTAGGACTGTTTTCTGAATCTCTCTGAAACAAACACAAACAGGACCATGGAAGGCAGTTAAGACCCCCAGTGGTTTGAGGAAGCAGGACGAGGGGGGCCATGGAGGGAGGATGGGATTTTAAACGTGTGTCACCGTGCTTTTTTGGGGGGGGGGCAGGATGTCTGCCTCAAACAGTGGGGGCCCTGGCTCTGTTGCTGTATGTGGCCCTCGTCCACCACTGTTCAGACAGTGGGAAATGTGTCCTGGGAAGAATTCACAGAGATGCTACCGCAGCATTAGCACGTGGTGGGTCGCCAGAGCTGCTCTGTGGGACCAGGAGGCCGGCAGTGCAAACACAGAGGCAGCGAGCTGAACCTCCTGAAATAACAGGGAGATGTGAATCACAGAGAGATGCACCTGCACACACTGAAACAGAGAGAGAGAGAGAGAGGGAGACAGAGAGGGAAAAGCAGAGATCGAGAGAGAGAGAGGGAGACAGAGAGGGAAAAGCAGAGACAGAGAGAGAGAGAGGGAGAGAGAGAGAGAGAGAGGGAGACAGAGAGGGAAAAGCAGAGAGAGAGAGAGAGGGAGACAGAGAGGGAAAAGCAGAGACAGAGAGAGAGAGAGAGAGAGAGAGGGAGACAGAGGGAAACAGACAGAGAGAGAAGGCAACAGAAGGAGTGAGACTAAAAAAGTCAAAGAGACAGGGAGAGAAAGAGTGAGAAAGAGAAACAGACAGAGAGAAGAGAGGGAGAGAGAAAAGAAAGAAAGAGAGAAAGCAGACAGGGAGAGAGATAAAGGAGAGAGAGCAGAGAGGGAGACAGAGAAAGGAGAGAGAGCAGAGAGAGAGACACAGAAAGAGACCAGAGAGGGAGCGAGGGAGAAGAGAGAGCAGAGAGGTAGAGAGCTAAACAGAAAGCAAGAGAAAGAGAGAGTGAAGAGAGAAAGCAGAGACTGAGAGATGAGTATCTACAATGAATATCTATGTCCCTGTTACTGTGTGCTGGCAGACCTCTCTAACAGCAAGGGCTTTGCCAAGAATGCACCTCAGTGGCCTTTTTTCAACTCACTGTTAGCTTAAGTGCGTGGTTTTTCTATTCACGGTATAATGTGTGTGTTTGTGTGTGTGTGTGAAGGCGTGTGCACATGTGTACAACATGTTTCAAGATAATCAACCAGACAGACCCGTTAAAAAAGTGAGGATGTGGCCAAAGTTATCACAGCAGTATGTCAAATATGCATGTGAGCTATTTGCCAGCTGAAAACAAGCACATTCAGAGAAGCTTGTTCGCAGAAGAGAGGGTGTGCACTGAGCGAAGCTGAGTATGTGGTTAGTGTTGGTGAAAAATGTGGTTGTTGATAAAATGTGTGAATAGCTGCTGTGGCAACAGGCAGAAATACAGTTTGCTCAAAGTACAAAAATAACAGTAATACGTCCTGATAAGTATACAAAATAAAATAACTTTTTATCTGAAGTTCCCTTCCGCATTTCCATCTGCAGTGAAGTGAGGGATCATGATAACATATGGCGCAGAATTTGACGACTGACGGGCGCCTGACACTCTGTTGGAATTCGTGGTGCGTATGTGGACCGGCGCTGTGTGAACACAGCTATGGTGGCTGCTGCCATGCTGGAACACTGTCACCACAGCATCTCCCAGTCTAATGTCTCAGTACGCATTCAACAGGTGCCTCTGGCTTTCAGAGTAAAGACACTTCTTCTGCTCGACACAAGTGGACTTCATGCTGAGTGAAATGCAATAATGGCATCCATTTAATGGTTGTGCCTAGGTTATTTGTAGATGTTGTTGATGTTGACTCATTTATAGTTTATTGACCATCTAATACTGTCACTGCTGTTTTATAATAACTGTGAAGTAAAAATACACTGTGATAACATAATATGCATTCACAATAGTGAAACAACAATCACAGAGATGGATAACTGTATTCTGGGGTTTTTTTTTAGCTCAGCGCACTGCTGAGTTCCAGCTGACCCTTGAGAGAAAATGTGGTTTTGGTGCTGCAGTACAAAGTTATCAACACACGCTGTTTGTCAGACACAGCTGTTGAGCAGTAAGCAACCAATGTACTTTTGTGTATGAATGAAATTATTCTTTACTGGGCTTTTTTAGAACGCTTTGACACTTACACGAGATAGTGAGTCACCAAGCCAGAGAATGTTTCATTAAAAGAGAATCAAATAAGCCCTTTTATTCATTTAACTTATCCATGTGGTTTTTATTATTACTCAGTAGTAATAAAATGATAATATGAGTTGACATTACTGTTTATGAAAACCATAGCAGTCTAATGAACAGACTACCACAGATATCATTGTTTTAGATGGTTTTGTTAGTGGTCATGCCATGACTCAGTGTAAGAGAACCCTTCCTCAGTGACAGTGACAGTGTGATACAGACAGTGTGAATTCACTCAGCGCCCAGCACAGTAGTGCTAGTGGGGGGGGGGGGGGGGGGGGCACCACAGCTTTAACATGCCCTGAGGTCACCACAGTTGTGTTGTTGTTGCACTTCTACGCTTCCAGGGTAGTTCTGGTTCAGCATATACTCCAGACATCACCTCAGTCTTTTCAGTTAGTCATTAGCTTTAGCTGGGGAAACACAGGGTTGTACTTGTGGG
The DNA here is from genome assembly GCF_013368585.1 of Megalops cyprinoides. Classification (NCBI taxonomy): domain Eukaryota; kingdom Metazoa; phylum Chordata; class Actinopteri; order Elopiformes; family Megalopidae; genus Megalops; species Megalops cyprinoides. Next base: position 12,712,392 of record NC_050585.1, on the reverse strand, counting down.
GCTGCTGCAGTCCCCAGCTTGTGAATTCTCCCACTATGGGCTAACCCATCAGTTTGGGGGCTTCCAGAGATCAGCAACTGTCCTTCTTGTCATGGCAGTCTGTGGGTGACTGGGAGCACCGTCCCCACCTCATCAGTCACTAGCCGAGGCTTTTCCTCTCCCACTTCGGAGAGGAAGCAGCCATCCCACAATGCAATAAAGTGGCGATGTTATCAATGGTTTTTAGTGCCAACAGGACAGCATGAAGTGCAGGCAGGCAGGGGTGTGTTTACGCTGTACATTTGACTTTTAACGAGTGCTACCTGAACACCGACACTGGCATTGCATTTCACAGCCACTTAATATAATGAACTCATCAATGGGGTCATGACTGGGCACAGTGAGATCGAGACCAGACAGACTCAAACACAACCCAAATACGGCTTACTTAAAGACACACCAAGACTGAGACTGAGCCAGGCAAGACAAGAAAAGACCAAGAACCGAGACCAAGATCTATACTTTTGTCACTTTTACTTTCACATTTCAGTCAAGAGAATAAACTGAATGGATGACAGAACGACAAGGCAGAATGTAATAACATGATATTTTTGTAGCTTTTTTTAAATACATGTTCTCACTGGTAACATTTAAAAAACAAATATTTTTGGACCTTGATTCATTCAATAATATTGTTTTTGTTTATATGTGGTCAAAAAGGAAATTGTGAAAAGTCAAAAAGTATCTTATCAATACAATAATAAATATACTGAAATGATTCACTACTTGAAGCTGGTGGCTGCCTAACCTTTGACTGGTGTTACAGCAATAATTTTCATGAGGAAATGAGTCAGCAGGCTATGTGGTGATCCCAGTCTTGACCAAGGCCAATACCAGTCAGATCTTGATTGTCCTAACATGTGTTGTAAGCTTTGAGCTGTATTTGCATCTTATAGTTGTCTGGAAAATTGACTTCAGTAGTTTTACCTTTTAACCCTTTCTGATCACTGAGCAAAGTTCGGCAGTTAGATCTACTCAGCATACACCTTGACAAGCCATTTTCCCAACTGTATTTTCTGATGTAACTATCCATAGGCGCCCTGTAAATTCACGCTCTTGCTTGGCTTGAGCTTTTAAACAGGTATCTTTGTAATAATGCAGTAAGATTCTTGAAATGTAACCCCCAGCTAAGGAAACAAGGCAGCCTTGCTCCAACCAGGTTGAAGTTTCCACAACGATTAACCAAGACGCAATCAAAGAAAACCTTCCTCAAAAAAACAACAAAAAAAAAAAACGACAAAAGAAAGCAGCGTTCTCTGTTGTCCGCCTGGCTGCTTTGAACGGGCAGCGCTGTCTTTGTGCGGAGGGAGCCGCTTCCTGCTGTGCGGCGCACTGTTTGCTTATGAGAGTCTGGTCTCCGTGCTCCGGTCAGGCCCGCTGTTGTTTTAACATTCGCGCCGCTCCCCCGGGTCCCGCCGCACCAGGATGTAGCTCCGTGCTGCTCGGCCGCTGCGCCCTCCGCTGCCGCGGCGCAGCTCCCCATAAATCCCCGTCTGCGCCGTGGAATCCGCCCACCAGAGGTCTGGCACATGTCTCGCAGCCCTAGAACTGGGTCACAGCGGCTCCACACTGCAATGGCATGTGGAGAATGCTGTGTTGCATGACTGTGCAGGTCGTCGTGTGCAAAGTTGGGAATTATCCGTGAAGTGCTGGAGGAGTTTTTTTGGTCCAGATTGCTGTTGCTGTGGTTCTTTCTTGCAAGGTTTCTCAGTTCAGTTATTTGAGTTGATTTATTTATTCACCATCAGTTTATTAATCTACCAGCTAATTAGGTTTCTAAAGATGAATGCGGTGGAGGTTTCACATTAAAAGTTCTGTGCAGTGTACATCTATACAGACATTCAATATAAAACGGAATTTTGCTTGAGGAGATCATAACAAACTGTGTTTACCAAGGTTTTATCTTAAAAGAAGGCATAATTGTCAATAAATGTAACTGATTAGCCTATCCTTTGGGAGAGACAAAACCATAACAAACCATAGCTTTAGCTAATAGAAGCTGTAAACATTACTGATTAGCCTGTCCTCTGGGAGACATTTGTCATTTGCTCCAAGAGCTTTTGTCTTTGTTCCAGGAGCATTCGATAAATTGGAAAATCGTTATGCATAATACAGATAAAAGAAAGCATATTTGAAATGATCACCCTATAATCGCATGTATTTGTTTTTGTCGCTATTGTGCTCTGTACCCCCGTTAACAACATTATATTGTGAAACGAAATACCTTTAAATAACTGTTAAATTAAAATCACTGATCAAATTTCATTTGAACAATGTACTGTACATATTAGTCAATTCTATACAATTTGTATACACGCTTTTTGTTGAAATCATGAATTTATCAAGGGCCTGATGGCTTCTTTTTATCTTAAAGAGCCTGGGTGGCTGTGCTGTTCGGTGCCCGCCTCTCGCCCCGCCTGCACCCCTGTGCTACAGGCCTCGGCTCCACAGGATGGCCTGCAGGAGGGAGGCACTGAAGCCCCCCTTCCGCATCTTTGATCTGTCTGATCTGTCATTACTGTCACATGTTCGCTTGAGCTAATGGAACCTACCCTCCCTATGAGTCACTCTCTAATACATCCTCTCTGGAAGCAGCCCTGATGTCACTTTTTAACTGTTTGGCTACTGCTGACTTTTTTTTTTCCAATTGCAGTCATTCTAGCATTAGCGCACCGGTAGATTCACACTGAGAAATGAACTCGCAGTAAGTACCTAGTGATGATTTATGTGGTTTTTATGGATTCATGACAACTGAGCTGAAGTTTGCCTGAAAAAAAGCCTGAACTGGGGCTCGGAACAGCGCTTCCACAAATAATTGCAAGATGGAGAAGGCCTCCCCTCAAACTGTGGCTATTTCTGGAAGTGCCATTCTGGGTTCCAGTTCCAGCTGAGACCACATTCCAGCCCATTAGTGCACTACCCCATTGTGGAGTTTTTTTCCCCCTTAATGGGAACGTGAACTTTGGGGTGATTCCCTCTGAGGCCTTTATTTTCACAGGTTGTAATGGAGGCCTTTTAAGCGATGTTATACACACCGCTGCTCTGTACAGAGATTTTAATGTATAAATATCATGTTCACAGCCTCCAAAGCAAAGCCTGAGCCTGTCCTGGGTTCCTCCAGCTTTCTGGGAAAGGTTCCATTCACAGGTTTTTCTTTCCTATCCTGGGAGACGTGCCACGGAGTCTGCCAGAGGTCGCAGTAAGCAGAGATTGATTCCTCCAAATAAACAGACTTTTTATCTGGAGATATGCAAGACCACGAGCTTTGCTTTGTCCTTTTAGCTTGGACCTGATATCTCATCGGGGAGCAGGGGATGTGATGAGGTCTTGGACATCTGATGGCTAATCAAAAGAAACACAGTGGTGGCGGGCGATCCCTGCTTGCACCCGGGAGAGACGTGTCTGGCTGGATTTCCTCTTCCCAACCTCGCCTCTGGCAGCACATTTGAGGAAAAGGAGGACACAGGAAATAGCTGGTGTCCAACAGGGACTGGGAGAGTGAAGTCAGGTCACGGAGAGACGCCCCCGTCCCACCATTGCAGTGAGCTGAGCTTCAGATGGAGGAGAATGTGCACGTTCCTGAACACATTCGTGTGCTGCGTCTCCATAAATATTGAAGCCGACGTTCTGGTGACCACACTGCAGTACACGTGTGACCACAAGGGAATGCTGGGAAATAAGGGCTGTGACCTTGCTGCGTGTGTGCAGATGGAATAGACATAATTTTAATCATTTTATAGGACATAGGGCAGACTGGTCTCTCAAGCCATTAGCTCCTCCCTTCGGTCCTGCATGCAGGATGTCAAGAGGATGGAAGCATAGAAGTCTGCCTTCTTTGAGCGACTCTGAGAAAGACATCTGTTGGTGTCAAAATCTTGCTTTCCCTGACACCTGATGCATTAAATCTGTTTTAAGTGTGCAAAATCTGAGTGGTCCATTCATTCCCTAAGGGAAGTCTCTCTTTCTGAAGTTCCCTGAAGTAACAAGTATACAGTAGAAATATATCCAGTTAAATGTGTAATGTTCCACTGTATAAGGGTTTTTTTTAAAAAATGGGTTTGAAATTTTTTTATTTTTATCTGTAGCATTTTATCTATTATCTGGCGAATTAGCCTAATGAGTTATTATAGCCTAGTTACTTCAATTCATTACAGCTACAGGTTAGGAAATGAGCACCATAATTGCAAAATTTCCACAGCCCCAGTTCTAAGATACGTGGGTTTGTTCAACACAAAACTAATTTACTTTGGTCAGTGGAAGCCCTGTTGACCATCTGTCATAAAGGAAATTCTGGTATAAACGTGTCCTTGAGGGCGGAAGTGACAACGTGCATTGATTGGATTGTCCATCTCCATCGGAGTAGGTTGCATTTTTTTCCGGTGTGTATATGTTTTACATCACATTACTCGGTAATTTGTCTCAGTGACTGAATGCATGTTTTGACAGCAGGCAAACAGGACCAGATCCCCAAAGACTCAGACTTAAATTTCATAATGATGATGCAGAGTGCCCGAGGGCGCGGCATTTTGTTTATGTGTCCAAACAATCAAAACATTAAAACATGACATTTCAATATTGCCTCGTCGCCAGAGTCCCTGCGCTTGCACATCACAAGTTCTGTTTTGGTGATGCACATTGGATCACATTGTTGTCCCTCTGTCTACTAAAACAGCGCAGAGCGCACACTCAAACAATGATCTGCTTTGTTTAACATCAAGTCCCTCGACTAGTTCAAAAGGGGAACGGGTTCATGAACTCAAGTGTGTGTGTGTGTGTGTGTGTGTGTGTGTGTGTCGCTTGTCAGGGCTGATTGTTTTCCTGTGGTTCTCTCTCACAGAACATCGACGTGACCAACTTCAGCAGTAGCTGGAGCGATGGCCTGGCCTTCTGTGCTCTCCTGCACACCTACCTGCCCGCTCACATCCCCTACCAGGAGCTCATCAGTCAGGACAAGGTAGCGCTGCAGCCTGCCACGCACACGCACACATGCATCTCAGTGCACGTCAGGTGCTTGCATGGACACACACACGCAGCACGTATATACACGCACGCTTATTGGAAAATATTGCGTGAAATATAGTTCGTTTGTTTGGAAAACCGTTTTCACGCCGAAGTCCGTTTTGTTGGACTGACCTGAAGAGGATGGTCTTTCAGTGGAAAAGTGGGGTTTCATTGGTAAAGAATGAATTTGCAGCTGTAATAAAAGGGAACAGCCTACTGTTTTATTTCTTTAATTTGTTCATTATTGGCAGGTGTTTCTATCACTGTTTTTGCATATGTTGATTTAGAAGTGCTTAAAACAGAGCAACTTACAAGCTGACACAGATTTCCATTTTCCTTGGTTTTGGATCTCTGCCCGAACAGAGCGGAGAGTATGTACCTTTAGCCGAATACTGTAAAAATGCATTCCCCCTGACTCCACATCACTGACAGAACAAAGGGAAGCAGGAGGCGATTGCTTGTGACAGAGCATATATGCAGATGGCACATGATGAAAAGGAAAGCCACCAAACACTGCACATAATGGCTCCTTCCGTGACAGAGGAGTTATTCTGTGTGACCGCAGTGAACAAAGGGGCCGACAGTACTTACCTTGGTTCCTGAGCTGTCTGCCTGAGAACAACAAAGCAAGCTTTCGCTGTTAATTATTTAATAGAGATGCGATTGTAATGTGAAACTGTAATGAAGGCGTCTGCGTCCACGGAGACCTTTTGATGGGAGCATATGTTCCCAAACCATTACTAAATGTTAGCCCGCCGCTATCTACAGTCTACTGCCGTCAGAGCGGCGCAAATTTCTCACCAAGCATCTGCATGCAAAGTCAGTGACCTTAAAGTCATGATCGAATGGAAGTTGGGACAGAGCAAAAACAAGCCAGTCACTCACTACGTACTCTCAGGACCTGCTTTCTGTTTGCTCGTCTTTCTGTGTGCAGGTTCTCCCTGAAGAATGTGGTTTGTTTGTAAAGTTTTATTTGCTTATGTTCGCTTTGTTGCTTTAACAGAGAATGAAGACTGGGCATTGAGGTGTGCCTGATGTCTAACACAGCTTGGTTATTTCCCCACAGAACAGAAATTTAACCCTGGCTTTCCAAGCAGCAGAGAGTGTGGGCATCAAGCCCTCCCTGGTGAGTCCAACCAGCATGCAGTCGTGCTGTTTCCATAGAGTTTACACTGTATAGCACTGCGCCCACAGATTCTACACTCTACAGGACAGGTTATCCATTCCTTAAGGGTCTGGTCCACTGATGTTTATTTAAAACAAGAAGTGAAGAAGTTATGCTAGAAGTTATGAAAGCGATTCTTTGGTTTCAACACCTCTCCTGTAAAGAACATCGCTGTTTGATGTTCTTCTGTGTATGTGCAAACAAAGGGGGTTGGGACCTTTCCACACTGGCCAATCCTGACCCTGCTCGCACTGAAGAGTTCATGGGAACTGACTTTGGGGTTGTAGGAATAGCACTCAGACCCCTGAGGCACCAGGTTCAGTTCAGCTCTTTACATCTGTGCCCCGGTCCCCTCCCGGGACCCTTCAGCACACAGGGCGAAATCGTCTCTGCAGCTATACGCTCCAGGCAGGCCTGCTAAAGTCATCACTCATCTCTCAGTGCGCAACGTGAAAAACGGCCCTTGTAGAACATGCCCAGGGTGGGCCTGTATTTTACAAGTTTGCAGCTTACAGTGAGATGTCAAGACTTTGGATGATTTCTGAGTTTAAATTAAAGCTTTATTGTAGGCATCAGATTTCCCGTTTTGAGCAAGAGCGGTAAAGCTGAAGGAGTCTGTATTGCAGCCCTTGTTTCATCATCTGAATAAGCACTGAACAGTAGTATCAAGGTCTCGCAAATTTTGCAGAGAGGAACATCACCAGCGCATAAGGCAGGGTGAAAAATGACCAGTACCTGGAAGTGAGGTCAGAGGTCACAGCTTCATCACAGTCCCACCAACAGCTATATTTAACACCCATGGCAGCCTGGTGTCTGCTCCTAATGTAATGTGCCCATTATTGTTTCATTTGTCTTAGCTCTGTTTGATCCGCTCTTCAGCATGACACACATACGCAATATGCAGCTCCTTAAAATTTGCCCACCAGCACAATTAGCAAAGCTAATCACAGAGGCCACGCAGCATGCCACAGACCATGCTGTACTGCAGAATTTTAAATGAACAGTATGACTCAAGCTAATGTAGTTCTAATTATATACTAATAAAGTTGAACTGTCTGGTCTTCATTATTGTATTTCAAGATAAAGATTTGTTGATAAAATAATTTACATCTACTAACGGTTCAGGTGAGCAGACAGATGTCCTTTACCATCACTACAGTGCTTGATAAACACAAAAATACATTATGGTCATTGTGTGAAGAATGAACCACGCACAAGGGCTACTACAAAGGAAGTCCTCTGGCTCATGGTTGTGAAAGATGTAAAACAATGCGCCTTGTATTTAAATGCTGCCATTTAATCCCTTCTCCATCATCTTATTATCCATACGTAATTTAGAGGACACACAACGCCTGTACAATACGTGACAACTACAATGCACCTTTTCCAGCGCGTGAGATTCACTGTACAATAACAAAGGACCTCTGGGCTGATATACATTACAAAATGAGCCCAGATGGATCCGGGGGGAGCGGTGACACACAGCAGCCCTCGTTCACACACAACCCACGGGGACACGCGACGCACAGCCTTAATCCCCCTCTCCACAATTGCTAGTGATCATTACAGGCACGTCACATTTGCCTGCTTGCTAAAATTAGTAGTCCACTGCAAACAAGAAAACCTGTTGGAACTGCAGTGTGAAAATTCTAAAACTCTAAAATGTGAAACCTGTTAGAATTGCGGCTGTAGATGCAGGCTGACTTATTGACCAGCCGAAGGGTTAAAGGAGCAGTAACACTTATGTCAGCATGACTGTGGTAATAGCCTCAACCTACCAAATTACAGATGGTATTTTGCCTGTTGTGCGTTATGTGGCGAAATCCAAGACAATCCATTAGTGTACATGTGCATTACAGAGAACATCCAAGGGGGAGAACTGGAACCTTTGCCTGGTCTCAAACTGAAGCCAAAGGAAAGCTCCAGATTCCTGCTTTGAGTCTGAAAATAAACACAATACAGGGGGAGGATACCCATGAGCCTCTCTGTCCTTAGGGATCGCTTTGGAGGTGGTTTAACTGTTGAGACCCGACAGCTTAATTCGCACATCTGTTCATGCAAAAAAAAAAAAAAAAAAATGCCAGCAGGAAGACACTCCAGATGCTGGAGAAGTTCAGGGAAGCTGAGATCCAAACTCTGTTCCTGCCAGGAGGCTCCCCTGTCTCCCTTCTTAGTCCCAGCCATCTGTAGAGCTCTGTTCAAACTAACCAGACAGATCTTATCTGATGTGGGTCCACTTCACAGATCCCTGGCACAGACGCACAGGGTTACATACAGAGCTGATGTTACTGGTTTTCTCTTTATCCTGTGCTCAGCGTTACATTATTATACATTATTACTCTGTTTACTTTGCACGCCTGTACGTGTTTAGGAAAATTGCACATACATATTTTAGATTTGGATGAAATGCTTCTAGAGTTAACTTGATCGGTTGGTCATTCTTCAATGACTAATGAAAGAGGTGTAAGCATTACATCACCTCATCAGCCAGGGGGAGGTTTGGACACACATGATGAGGTAACATGGTGGAGTCTCAAGTCTGGTGAAAATCAAGAACTAAAAGCACAGAAATGAACAGGCATTCTCTCTCTTTCACTCTGTAACACCTTCACTGCTGGCAGGTTGGAGGTTGTACTAAGTAAGCTCTATAGTGTTCACCATCTCGTGTGTTCACAGCCCACAGTTTCTAACCTGCCAAACAGAAGTAGCTATTGACTAAGTTCACCTAAGTTACAATAGCTCGTCAAGATCATGCCGTCATCTTTGTGACTGCACTATTTGTATACTGCACCATCAGTTCCAGTACGTCAGAAATGCCTGGACCTTTCTTATTTTTTCAAGCACCCTGTCTGTGCTCAAAGCTGCTGAAATTTCACACAGACAGGTGTGAAATCAAACAGAAATCAAAAGCACTAGGATGATCACATTCTGTTTTCAGTGTAAAAGCATCAACAAATGGTTCGGTCTTTTCAGCCTTATGTGTAGCATTTTATGTAATTTTACCATTACATTGCTTTGGTGCTGGGAAGGGGTTGCCTTCACCAGTCAAACAGAGGAACGGTGTGTTTGAAATATGTAGTGATTTATCAGTTTAGTCAAACTTGAAAGTGACAGATGTGTTATCTTGCAAGAAACAGACTGTTATTAGTGGAGAGTGAGCCTGTTTTCAAATGAAACAGAAACAACATGTTCTGTTATTATGACCTCTTTTTGTTGTTACTGTCATTAAAATGAAGCGGCATCTATTTTTTATGTGTGGAATATTGATCAAGCCTCTTCACCGGTCCAAGCTATTGAAACTTTTTTCAACATCTTATACCTAATAAATACAATACAATACAATACAGTACCCACACAATAAGGCACAGTAATCAGCTGACATTACCCATACGAGAAAATAATATATTGAGGATATATTTTAGAGAATATATCTTGAGCTAAGTAAATATATTGAAAATATGTAAATTATTGCCATTTTGGTATATTGCAGTGTATTTTAGCTTTACCTGAATATTTTGTAAATGCATTTGCAATATATTCTTGTTCATAACAATACATTTCTCAGTATATTACCATATATTTCATTTTTGCTTGGATAACATTGTTTGTCCACAGATTGAGTTTGCATGTTACTGCAGAGTATCTGCACAGTGACCCAAACGTGTTAAACTAAATGACCATTTGATGGAAGGAAATTAGAGTCTGTTTTTCCCCAGGCTCGTCGCCTCATTCCCATTACACGCTGATTTATAAAGATGTCACTGAATGTTGCCCGTCAGATTAAAAGAACACCACAGAACAATAATACCAGTAGTTCAGTAAATGAATGTGCTGATCAGATTTCCCCTCTGTTTTCCATTGGCCTGCCTTTGCTTACATAAGTTACAAGGCTTCGATTTGATCTGTGAAGCCTGCCCGTGGGTTTTGCAGTGGTCAAGAAACAGGAAGGGAGAGTGTTTAAAGGCTAAAGGAGCCATTTTATTTTCTCAAGGTTTAACTTTGATAAAATCGTTTTAGGAGAATGAATGTCTCTGATCAGAATTACACCGATGATTACCAGTAAAAACAAATAACTGGTCAGTTAAATCAAAGAGTAATGTGGTTTAGCTCTAAAGTTCAGTAAGTTGCTGTAACCTCTGTTTTTTTGTTTTCTTGCCTCAGTCTTCATTATTGATGATTCAAATAAATGTTGTTTGGTGGAGCTGTGCACGTGATGACATTCTGTTGTCTTCTGTCTTTTGTGTGTGTGTGTGTGTGTGTGTGTGCGTGCTTGCAGGACATCAATGAGATGATGCACACGGACAGGCCGGACTGGCAGAGCGTCATGCAGTACGTCTCCCAGATTTACAAGTACTTTGAGACCTGACCGGAGGAGGAGTGCACAAGCACACGCGCACTTTGAGCCCTGCCCAGCCCTGTCTCACCACCCCCCACAGCCTGGCTTCAGCTCAGCATCCACCCACTCTGTCCTGTGAACCCTTCTTAAAGCTTGCATTTGCTCTGAATTCTTAGGGTTACGATATTTTTGCACCCGTGTTTAACCAACAGTGATGTCGCCAGTTGCGGTACTAAGTTGACAATAAAACAACACTAATTTCAAAAAATGTTTTTAAGCTATACACTATTTCATGGAGGTATGAAGACATTGTGTTTCCAGTGTTTGGACACTAACCCAGCTTCACTCACTGTCTCTCATAAAAAAAAAAAGTAAATAAAAAACATTTATTTATACAACATATTGTATTGTTCCAGAATGTTTCAAATGATTCAGATATGACTGGCACAGGTCCTGGATATAAGAGTTTTTCTATTTGCTTCAAGTGAGTTTATTGGCTTGAGAAGTTAAAGCCGCTACTGGACTACAGATGGAATTGTTGATAATAAAGTCTTTTTGTCCAACATCAAACTTGTTCTGCTGTACTTAAATGTAATTTTCTGCAGGATATGAATTTCACCTGAATTTCAATTGCTGAAAAGCATGAAAAGATGCAATGCCCTGTCATTCTCTACTATGCAAAAATAACCTTAAGAAGTGTACAGATTTGTTGACTTGTCAAATTGGTTTCAGTTTCCATCATTTTTACTGAGATTAATCAATATACATCCTTACAGAAGAGGTATAAATTTCTCATATTCATAACTAAATATTGGGGTTAACCAAATAAAAATGGCACTTCCATTTTCCCTTTCATCAAACGCACTGTATTTATGCTTTCATTTTGGATATACTTCTAGTATGCCTTTTTAAGATATGATCATATTTTGAAACATACATTTTGAAAACTTTTAAATCTACACACATTGAAAGCTTTAAAGTATGACCACAGGTTTTGTCATCACAGCAGAATGCATACTGACATTCCACTCTCATATATGCAGCGAGAGTGTTCTATTTTAATTGATACTCCCTCATGTTCTATTTACAAAAATATGTCCTATATTACCCAGCAACCATCCTGCTCTAGTCACTGTAAGTTCTCATCTAACAAGGCATGTCTTATCTGATGGAAGCCTGACAATCTGGAACTCAGTACCTGGAAATTTAGTGTGAGATCAGGTTAGCATCAGAACTTACGCCCTGACCCAGAAATCCAAACCAAGGTCACCACAAATCATCTCTTCACAAGCTTGCACGTCTGGGTGTGAAGCTTGTTGATTTGATCTGTAATTGGGGACTGCCACTCTCCCTTAACCACATGGGCTACAGTTGGGGACTAGTTGGGAAGCGATGCCCGTTGCCTGGCTGCGTGGGCCGCGGACATTCAGAAGGCAGGAGTGTAAAGGTGGTCATAATGAGCCTTTGCTGACAGTGAGCCAACCCTCGCAGCAGGCAATAAGAGTTTAATTAGCGCCTTCTGCAAGAGGCACAGGTCTTCCCTACAGAGGTCTGTTCATGTCTTTCCAGATTTGTGTGACATGCAAAGTTCCCCAGCTCAAACTTCACATCCACACTGGTCATATATGCATTATTGATATATCAATTTACTCCCAACCATGAATTAATGATGCATATCACCCGCTTAATTACACATGTTGATTTTTGTAATACGTATAATGTGTGGTGTGACGATCTTTACTGCAGGAATGTAAAGTCATGTTTAAGAAAATGATTTTGTAACCTAAAAGCTACAGGTTCAACTCCCACTTATGTTCTACCCTGCAGAAAGGTACTTAACCTGCATTGCTTTGGTATGCATCCAGCTATATAAAAGTGTAATGCTTAAAATGTTAACTATGTAAGTCAGCTTCGATAAGGACATCTGATAAGCTAATAAATATTGCACAGTAAACACAGTTTAAAAGAGGTGCTGTGTTAGAAAGCAGTGGATAAGAGAAGGGCCATGATCTTTTGTTGCATAGCTAAGCTATAGCTAAGCTGTACTATTAATTACTTATTTAATCTGGAAACAAAGATGACATGAGGACATCACAATTGAAGGAGGTCTCATCTGTATAACCTATAGCATAGTATACTGAGAAATAGATCTACTGTTTCCCTGCTTCTTGAATCCGGAAATGCTGTGTTGTTCAACCACCAGTTTGATAGTCTCCCCCTCCCTCTGTATTCATTCCAGTCTGTTGGGAATGTGTGCAAGACCTGGGGGAGAGGGGGATTTGGAGAGAGAATGCTGCACGTGCTGAAACAAGAACAAAACCTTTGGTAAGCCTTAAAGGTGTGTTTACATATGCACCTACAACTAGAGTGGACCAGTAGCTGCCGCCCTGTCACCCCCCCCCCCCCCTTAAATTCCGTGGCATGTGAGAACCTTCAACCATGGTTCAATGGGAGTGGAAGTGTGGAAGGCCATTTACATTTGCGGTCTTCATATATGACAGAAAGTACTTCTCCATGTATGCATGCAGCTCCTTGGAGCAGTATTTTTTACATCCTTGTGCGTGAGCCAACCTTTTTCTTGGTGGATATGACTCTTTTAGAGGTGTCGCCTGCACTGACCTAAAAATCTTAATGTTATGCTGTATGTGTGTGTTCATCTCATTATCTGTGAGAATCACTATCATCATAAGAAAATATGAGCAAGACATTGACTGTAAAAAAATAAAAATAGGGATTTTTGATAGGACCGGCAAACAACTGCTGTACTGAAGGACACAGTGCCAGTAATCAAATGGAACACTTTCATGTTTGACCAGGGATTGGGTGCATATCTGTAGAAGAGTAGGAGGTGAGAGCTCACACCTTATTGATTTCACAGACTTCTTCAGAGAACTGGGAATTTTTATAGGGGAGAGAGGGGGATGTTGACAGTAAAAAACACGCGCATATTCCAGGAATAAATTGCCACTGCAATAACTGACGTTCCATGGCTAAGCACACGTAAACGATTTAACAACAGCATTTAGCCTAGGATTTAAGAGTCTGCAAAGTTTTCCGAAAAAAAAGGTGAAAGTAGAGCAATGTAAAATCCCCGTCAGTCGGTCATTCTCTGACTGTGATCAGTGGAAATAAAAACGTATTTAAATAACCGAAGATGAAGACGATTGCGTCGTATTAGGAAAGTACAGATTTCCTAATACAGCATTGTATGGCTATTACAATTTATACAATATATTATAAGCTTTCCTTAAGAGAAGAAGTGGACTTTGAATCAACAAGTGAATGAAAAACAGATGTTGTGTTTCTGTTATCCTTTCTTGAAAGGAAAAAATCCTTAGAGAGATGTAGAGATTACGCTGATCTTATGTACATCCCTAATAAATGGCTTCTTTGAAAACGCCACAAATGATGTCCCCAGCCATAGCATATTTGGATGACTAAAGAGATGCGCTACGCAGTCGGCTCCTGGGCGTGGTTATGTTTTGTGATGGGCTTTTTTTTTTATCACGCCGCTTGAAAAGCCATGTGGCGCAAGGAAGTAAACGAGACAGAGGTACCAACAGCTGCGACGTGCACATGAAGGAGGTGCTGCATAACGGACTGTGAGCAAAGCATAGCTCAGCCCCTCAACTTTCTCATTTTCCAGAAGGTAAGAAACTTTCGCACATGGCACCGAAATGTAGACTGGAAAACGCAATCGTCACCCAGTTACGGCGTGGAATGCACAGTAACATCGGCACAAGAGAGAGTACAACTCAGAGCTTTGCATGTATTTGCATTCCTCATACTGAGTCGGTGTCTATAAACATAGGTTTCAGCATACATTGAAAAACAATTTAACCAGCAAGTTTCACAACTTAGAAAACTCCCAACATGGCTGTGTCTGCATTGAGGTGTTAAACATGACGATACTGTCTGCGAAACGCATTAAATACACATTTCACTGTTTTCTTTTTTAGATGGCAGCTGCTCAGTTGGACCATATTTGTGGACTGTTACTGGACTATAGCGAACAGAGTGATTTCAGTTGATCTATGAGCTGTCTTCTTATGGATAAAATCACTGGACACTAATCATGAGACAGAGCACTTCTCGTCGACGGGTGTGATTTTTTATGCTTGCTGAAATGCCTACGTTCTACATAGTTATCGAATTAATTATTGCAGTTTTGTCAATCGCCGGCAATGTTTTGGTGTGCTGGGCTGTTGCCATAAACACTACACTTAAAAACGCCACGAACTATTTTTTGGTGTCCTTGGCTGTGGCAGATATCCTGGTTGGATGCCTGGCTATCCCCTTTGCCATCACGATCAGTATCGGACTAGAGTCGGACTTCTATGGATGTCTTTTTCTAGCCTGTTTTGTCTTGGTGTTGACCCAGAGCTCAATCTTTAGCCTTCTGGCTGTTGCAATTGACAGGTACTTGGCCGTCAAAATTCCGCTCAGGTGAGTATTTAAAGTTAAGGTTATATATTTACAGTTATGAATAACGTGCTTGCATTCCACTGGCTACTGAAATGTATTCCAAAGCGTACACAGTCGACAGGTTTTATTACTCTTTCCTATCAGAGATCCAACCCAATAATCATTTCCCCACATAAAATACGCAGGCTATGTTAGTTGTTATAAAACCGCATTTGCCCTATCTGTGTAACTGTTACCATGTTTCTTTGTGACCGTAACGTATAATAGGCCTACATTTTGTAAGACATCAGTAAGTCATTGTTAGAATTTGTAAGACTTCTATGCAAGACAAATCCATGCAAGAAAAATTCTCGGATGTTTTTGATGCCAATTGATCGCTGGATCGGCAAGAGGAACGTGTGGTTACTCTTCCAGGACATGAATGAAGATCTAGGACTTCATGCTCTTAAAATAAACACCTCTCACTTAATGATTAGTCTAATCTGATTTAAGGAGATCACGTACGAATTGTTCTCGCTAGTTAATGTATGACTGTAGACAATTCTGAAAGAGGAAATAGACGAGAAATGATGCCATCAGCTGCAACGTTACCTTAATTTCAGGACTGAAAAATGCGGCCAAACAACTTTAAGCCATGGTTTGAATCTGTCTTTGAAAGATTCACAAAAGAAAGTTCAAACAGTGTCAAGTAATTTCTGGACACCTGATCCTCTATTATTCTGTGTTCCTGTGGCCTTAAACACCACTATTTCTATTCTATTTCTTACAGGTGACTGCATCAGTATATGGCATTAATAGAACAAATCACGAGTTATATTGGCTAATTAAGTCAGGGGGATGCACCTGATGCAGTTTATTACACAAGAATGTCACTTCTGTTTCCCAGTGGTACCAATTAAGGGAAATGTATCCAGTCAGGTTTAAAAGAGACTGCTAATTGATGACAAAATTAAATACTGATTTTGTTAATTCAGTGTAAGTTAATGGTTATATTTCACTCCATTCATGTAAGTAGTGATTTTATCCTTGACTAATTTCCAAGAAAATCAATCAAACCTTTTGTAACTTACCCATACAATAATTATTAGCTTTTATTTGAAACCAATAATTGTGTGCGATGTTTCTTTGATCATGTTGAAATTTGGTTGCCGTGCAACATATACTGTTATCTTAACTGGAAAAATACAGGCCATTTGATGTGAGTGTAGATGGAATTTTGGAGGGGTCACTTTAAGAAATGGCTCAAAATGAATGGAATTTCACCTGGCATTTAGTGTGTTTTGACCACCAGTGTAGTTGGTACAACGTAGGAACATTTTGTCATGAGGATATTATAGTTCCCCTTTGCAGCTACTGTAAATAGAATGAGGCAATTTTGCATATTTCTGTGTCTTTAAATAAAACTAGTTGTCGCAGTTGTGCATGCGTATCTGTAGAGAGGCGCGGTGATTCCCAGAGGCTGGAGTGACTGTGAATTTGCTCATAGCGATACTGTGGCCCCTTGCTGCTGGCTGCCAGTTGTGGCTAATCAGATCTTGATAGCGCCCCAGCATATTCGAGTCTGGAGTTTCAACATCTGAAGCTCTGAAGCCTCCTCATCAATGGAGGATTTAGCCCATGACCTGATAATCCGGCGCACTGCCCAACAGCATGTCGGGACATACAATGCAGAAGTCAGTGGTGAAGGCTGGAGTAGCTGTAGCAATGGATGGGGCACTGTGAAAGACTCAATTTAAAGGCTTTCAGGCAAAATTCCTAATCGTGCTGCAATGTTGATTAGATGCTTGTGTGGCAATGTTTAACTGGCTTTCCCCCTGAGGAGACTAGAGACTGATGTTGGGCAAACTCCAGCCAAAGTGGAACTGGAGAACTCACGAAACACAGTTAACAGTGACATGCTGGTCGTTTTCTTCTAATGTGATTAATGTGCCTTCAGAGTGAAATAAGTCATGACTCTTTTGAGAATAATTTCCCACTGTGCTGATGTTGTGATGAAGTTGAGAATACATAAAGAATGAAGAATTTCCACAACAAGCAAAGTCATTTGGTAACAGTGATATTTGTGTGGTACACATTTATTTTCCGTGTTGAGGGGTTTCTCAGTCAAACAATTCCAGGTTTGTGACGATGCTAGTAAAATGTGTGACTAGTTTTCTTAGGTTAGTGTTTGTGCATCAAATCTGCTAGTGAATAAAAAAAAGATCAATGAAGTAATGAAACATTCAGACAAAATAAGAGCAAAACATGACTTAAAAAGCACCATATTATGAAGCCTCTACTGCGATGCATTTAGTTCACCAGGAAATGCAGTGACTATCAAAGGCTGCATCTGCAAACAGCCATTTATGTGCGTAATTAAATGGATGAAGATAACATACTACTAAATATTGAATGTTACTGACACATCAAATTTTGTGCCAGACTGAGGCTGAGAGTTATGTTGATTTTTACTTAAAATCAGAGTCAGGAGGTGTAACCTTTTTTGTTTTGTTGTCACTATGGAAGTAGTTATTGCCAGCTTTATAGCCAGGTTGTGGAGATTGTTGCCTTTGCTGACTGGCCTGTAGTATTTAATAGCTGTCTCCCTAGCTTTAGTTAAAGGGCAGCTTGAAATGGTCTAAAATATTATTAAAATGAGCTGCTCGTTTTCTTATTTTAATATTTGAGATTAAATGTTTGATTTAAAATTCTGTACTAAATAAAAAAAAAAAAAAACAGCCGTAAGCCTTTAAAATAGGTAACTGACATGACCGTGATCAAGACGTTGTTGAAAGTATGTCTGTACCCGAGCACAGCCACACATTTCAAGCGGCGATGAGCAGTAGAAAGGCACTCCATAAAAGGGGCTTGGATGTTCAGGCTAACGTCGTCCTTTTCGGCAGGGCAGGGTGAGCTTAGGTCTTCAAATCAATTACTCTGTTCCCCTGAGACCCTGAAATCTGCTGCTCGATCAATAAACAACTGCCAAGCGTGATTTATTGATGCATCACCAGGTGCAGCCAGAAGCCACCGATGTGGCGCTCAGTCCATCATCGCCTCTTTAGCATTCAATTACGAGGGACGCGATTGTCGGGGCTACCCAGCGGCTAGCGCTAAAACCTTTGCTGTTTTCTTGTGCATTTAATTACCCACTGTACATGAAGGATAGCGACACGAGTGGCATTATAGCTTTTGAGGGAAATGCGAAAAGAAGGCAACCCCAAATGTGGTTAGCAGGTAATTCAATCCCCGCTAAAACATAGCATCCTCCCATGCTCGCAGCACTGAGATGACATCATTGTGTTACTGCAGCATCACATCGGCACTTGTGTGAATATCATGTGGCAGCTGGAATCACACTGATGTGGCATGATTTTCCATATGTTCCAGCTCAAAAAGAGTGGTTTCCCAGCTGGTAGCAGGAGTGCAAGAATTGTGCTTCACTACCATCGACATGAGCCAAAGCCCAGAATACACACATGCGTCTTACACAGTATTTTCGCCCGTTTCCAAAGATTTTCAGAATTTTGGTAAACATATGCCTTTCTTTCATCTTGAGCCTTGATTCAAGTGGAAGTAAACCTGGAAATAGAATTTGCCGTACAGCTGAGGGGGCAAGAGAACCAGGATGACCCTCTGTTTCACCCGTCAAAAACTCCCAGTTTTCCCAGGCCCCTGCTCTTTTCTCTTGGTTACAAAGAACCCGGACTCTGCCAAGTGAGCCAGCCTGCTTTTAGACTCCTACAGCTGAACAGGCTCTTTGACTGAATTGTGAGTTTGCCAAACTAAGATTACAATAATCTGGCCACCAATCGCGCTTACATTGAAGTGGCTTCACGTGCTGCACCAAGGTTATCATTCCTAGGAGCGCTAAATCATAAACTGTGAAGAGAATTTAGTCGATGAATCAATCTCGTTTCCTCTCATCAAACCACACATATAAATATTAGATAAGATATAAATCTATAAATATTCACAATTAAGTCACTCGCATGAAAAAAGCATTTTTGCTGGGGAAGCAAGCCCCACAGTGTAAATGACAGGAACAGATGACTGCAGAAATCAAGCAGTTCTAGAGTACGACATAAAACATTTTAGCATTTGGTGAAAGGGTAGACAAAAAGATGTAAGCCTTTTACATAATCTCAAATGAATCCCATCCAGTATATACAACTCATATGCTTTCTTTTGAATTTCATATCATGTGCCAGTTCGGACCTTGGTTAAGATAAATCTGTGACAGGGCAATGCTGAGAAAGCGGTGAAGATCCCTGCGCCTTTAACGGCCATGGGTTTATTTACACAGTGTCTGGCAAGGGTTTGTGGCCCAGGCGGAAACAGAAGAACAGTGGGGTTATAAATGGGATTATGGGATTGGGAAGGAGTGAGAGATGGGATGCCAGAGTGCTGTTGTCATGCCAGGATTAATCCATTCACTGCATTCATTGGCCGCTGAGAGAATTCCGGCAGCCCCATTAAAGAGCCGTCCTCGCCAGTTACTGACTGCCAGCCGGCGGCTCAAGTGACACATGGAGAGACCCTCTCAGACAGGCAGGGCAGCCCCATCATTGCCTGCATGCGCGTCCTCTCCAGGACTCGTCCTGACAGGATCATCTGCAGTGTATTCATTATTAATGGCCGACGCACTCAGCTCAAAGCAGAGCCTCGCACACATGGAAAAAAAGAATAAAAATGGCCCAAAGCCTTCAAGTAACTATGGTGACTGATCTGCTCCTAAACTGTGCAAAAGTGTGTCAAGTACGCTAATGTGTGGAAGGATACATTTTTTGGGGTATAAATTCAGTTTTATCATCAGTCTGGAGCTAACTACTGCTAGCCCCATTTCCACAAACTGAAAATGCCATTCACACAAGATTAGTTTCCCTGTGGTACCCAAAGTATTAACAGAATCTGTATCCACCTTGATAGCTGTAGCCCTCTGTGAATTCAGTCTCTGTGGAGACTGGTGGTTGCTGTGCTATATTGTTTTTCTGAGCTTTTCACAGAAACCCCCTTGGGTTATGGTTTCCCGCGATTTGTCACGATTCTTTTGAATAACATCTAGTTTGAAGCCGTGGACTCACAGCGTCAGTGATTCACCTTCTGTAGTACAGTAAAACTTGAAAATGAATTCAGTTTCCTGTGTGAAGAGTGAAATTGGCAAGGTTCTCCATCCAAATACCAACAATTTATTTAGTCCTTTCAAATCAAGGCTCTTTTCAAAAGGAAGCAAAGCAAGCTAATAATTTGAGCAATTGAATGTTTATTAAGTCAAATATCTGAGATGTAAATGTTAGGTTTGGTTGTTATCAGATGTTTGAGGCAGCAGTGTGGTGCTGTGTTACTGTAGTGTTTTGGGGACCTTGACCTGAAACTAGAAGGTCGTTGAATCAAAACCTCAGGGGCGGTACTGTTGTAGTACCCTTGAGCAATTCACTTAATATAAAATGATAAAATGTAAGCCACCGTATGTAGGTTGTCCTGGATATGCACTTAAAGTAATGCAGAGTATGAGGAGGTCTGGCTTGGCTGGGCATGAGATGCAGAGGCAGTGTAAGATAGGGGTGGCTCAGTGGCCAGCCTCCGCTGCAGTGCATGCAGGTCACTGGCCCATGACAGTTGGTGGCCGTTCCTAACTGATGACAGTCTTGTTCCTCTGTCCTTCCTGCTGTCACAAAGAGGATCTGAGTGACAAACAACATGCACAGGGGAAGTAAAGTCCCTCTTCTTTTGAACACATTATTTTCATTGCAGTACTTCAAACGTATGCCACTTCCTGTTTTCGAAGCCTGGCAACAGAGCTTGACTAACTTTTCTGTGTTTCCATCAATTGATTTCTAGGAGTAAAATGTAGGTCATTGGTGTGAGGGTTGCTCCAACTTATGCAAATGTCCACTTGACGCCTACTTGCTAAGATAAACCAGCAGGTTGAACCCACCCCTACCAGATGAAGATTAATGAGTTGCACCATGAGGATTAGATCATACATCTGAAGTCTGATGTCATATTGGCAGAAAGTCAGGCAATGCAACCATTAAGCAATCATTCTGTTCCACTTCATACAAGTGTTCTGCATTGATTTTAATTACTGTGTGCACTGCGACTAGAGAATAGAAATATACAGCTTATACATCAGTGTAAGGTATGCAGGCTAGACTTGTACACAATCCTACATATGTGCAAGCATTCCTGCACAATGGTTAGGCTGCTGTAAGAAAACCACTAAGTATGTAAGCAGTATGCTACACCCTTTTTGACTCGTGTACAATGTCAGGTATTAAAAAGTGTTGAGCACCAGGATTTGGTTTGTTCCATTCAATTGCTGGACATTTCTGGACATTTTGCTGTCATTTAACCATGTAGACTGCAAATGAATCCACATCCAAGAAGACTAAGTTGACTTGAACAGTTTCGTAACAATTTAACATATAGCACTTTTCCTTACGATCCTAACACCTAGCTGCACTTCTTAGAAAACACTGTGTTGTCTCTGTTTCAGGAAGGTCTTGACAGCTAGTACATGTAGACAGGTAAGTTGACAGCTTCAGAAGCAGACATTTCTAAACTTTGTTTTATCACAGTTCTTTTAAGAACCATAGGATCTAGTTCTCTACTGGACAAAGTGATAATTGGCTTGGCAGCTAATTGGCTATTTGTAGTCAATGCTCTAGTTGGTTTATAAGTGGAACGGGTTTCTAGGAACATTGTGCATGTTGCAAGGAAGCTTAGAAGTCTTAAGGCACATGGGTGTAGACTTGTGGAGTGGGACCCCTTTATCTGCTAGACACAGAGGACCAAATTATCACTGATATCAGGGCCACTGATATCCCCACCTTCTTGCACCCACATTGCTGTTATCTGAAGAATGAATTCCACTTGATAGCACTGCACTGTGTTATGAAATACAGTAAATATCATTTTCTGTATGGAAACCACAGAACTCACCCATATGTTGCAAGCAGCCAGATCCATAGTTCAAATCTGAGGGAGTCCACTATGGAAAGCACCAGAAATCTGAAGGATTCTCGATAATACGAAACATGAAGAAGTGGGTTTTTGTTTTAATTCACATTTGATACCTACTCTGAGTCTCTACACATGTTGTTATCCTACTCAAAGCTTTGTGTTCTTTCAGACAGCAGTATTTCAGAAAGATTAGACTGCATTGGTTATATCGGAGATTCATTTCCTTTGAATAAACCCATGTAGAAATGTCAGCTACAGTGTGAACTTTCAGGTCACAGATTGAATAGGTAGAAGGGAGTTTCACATTTGTATGTCATTTCCAATCATCTGGATGTGAGTCACAGAACATAAATCTCCCGTTTTATGGGTTGCACATAAAAAAACGTTTCAAACTATGGACATCTTAATTTACAAAGCCTTGTAAATACATTTCGTAAAATGTTACAAACTATGAATTCATGACTGTGGAAGCGTTGGCAAGCTGTCAAAACGTTACTCAGCTACAATAATGTGCCACAGTGATGTTAAATCAAAATGCTTTGTACCCGTCTCCTCACAAGCTGGGTCTTCCTTTGAGAGAGGGAACACTGCTAACATGTGCTGCAGTATGCATGCCAGAGCCCTTCTGTGATGTCCGTCCAGTGAGACAATCTGTATGTTTTGAGAGTAAGCTCTCAGCTACAGAAGGCAGCTTGGAGCATAAAATTACAAATGTGTGTTCTACATAGCACCTGTTGTATATTTAGTAAGTAAGCACAGTAATCCTAAACCAAGATACATTTTTGCTGTTGAAAACCTCTCAGTGCGTGTCAGTGTCGTTTTAATTTAATCAAGTCTGAGGCATGATTTCCAAGTGCCGCCAGAACAGAATTGCATTCCCACGGAATTGCCATGTCTGGGATTTTTGCAGCAAAAGCACCACCATAAGGAGCTTGCGGTCACACAGGGCACCCACTAAGCTCAGAACGTCAGTGTAAAAATAGTTTACACTCCAGCAAGAAACACCCACACTACCACAGTAACTGAATTTATTTGTATTCATCTGGTTGTATTACACTTAATTGTAATGGAAGTGTGATGGTTACAACGGAAAGTCCTTAGTTATCATATGAGTCACCCTCACATTTGCTGCTATGAGTAAGGCAGTAAAGAGTTTTTCATTTCAAATAAAAATGATATGCCACCTCAAGTCAGTCTCAACTCCTCCCTCTACCCTCCTTCACTTGAACAGATACAAGGAGCTCATGACGGGCAAGAGGGCCAGGGAAATCATCGCCATCCTTTGGATCCTGTCCTTTGTCATCGGCCTCATTCCGTTCCTGGGGTGGAACAAGAAGCAGACGGCATGCCAGAACGCCAGCCTCGCCAAGAACGCCAGCAACAGCAGCTGCCAGCTCCTCTGCTTCTTCGAGAGCGTGGTGGACATGAGCTACATGGTCTACTTCAACTTCTTCGGCTGCGTGCTGCTGCCGCTGCTCATCATGCTGGGCATCTACATCAAGATCTTCAACGTGGCGCGCCGGCAGCTGCGGCAGATCGAGCTCAAGTGCATCAACGGCGAGAACTCGCACAGCCTGCTGCAGCGCGAGATCCGCGCCGCCAAGTCGCTCTCCATCATCGTGGGCCTCTTCGCCCTCTGCTGGCTGCCCGTGCACATCCTCAACTGCCTGACGCTCTTCTACAACCGGCTGGCCAAGCCCCCCTCCGTCATGTACGTGGCCATCGTCCTGTCGCACGCCAACTCGGCCGTCAACCCCATCATCTACGCCTACCGCATCCAGGACTTCAGGAACACCTTCCGCAAGATCCTCTCCAAACACGTCCTGTGCCGCAAGGACGAGCTGTACCTGAGCTCCAACGGCAGCACGCGGAACAAAGACCAGATCAACATGACCATCGACCCCTTGCTATAGGGGGTCGCTCCAGTTTGGGTCATTTTTAAATGCCAATCAAAGTGCGGTGAGAAATGTTTACAGATCAATATGGGATACAAGGTGTGAACTGCCATGACAAACGCTGAGCACAATGCCTTGGGAGGAGGATTGTAATTTATGAAGTATGTAAAAAAAAAAAAAAAAAAACACAGGGGCAGGTGGTGCGAATGGGGTTTGACCCTTTCCTGTGCATCTTAATCTGAAGGAAATCCAGGTGTTGTAGAAGGTAAGGGTGTAAACTGGACCAGCAGGACAGTGATGACCAGTCTTCTGAGATTAAATTATTGACCAGTATCCTACCCCCCACTCCCCAACCCAAAACCCCAAACCAATGTTGTCCTCGAGTACGAAACTTGAAGTTTCTTTTTTTTTTTCTTGGCCTTAATGTTGTCGGAGGAATAATACGCAGCAGGTGCTCACTATTTCCTTCCTCGTTGTCTGGTTTCTTTCTTTCTTTAATTTACTGGTCTGTTGCATTGAAATGAAAGTGTGGCAAATGTGTGCATTTTAAAATATGGCAAGGGCCACACATGACAGAGTACTACAGAAAACGAGACACATGGAACAGTACCAATGGGCTTTGTAAATATGAAACACCCACAGAGAAGCTCATATTGATAACAGCAGTGAAACTTTCAGCTGCCAGTGAAGAATGTAGAGAGAAAAGGAATATGCTTGGATCTCCAATCCAAGGTATCCAGATTCTTAGAGTGACTTATCAATTTAAGTTAAAAGAAACTGCTGTCATGTGATATTAGGGAAAAACACTTGTGCACATAAGCAGTTGTATTTTGTCGTACACTTACGTGATGTGAATGAATTGGTTTGAATTTTGTGTATCTGTGGTACATAAATGTTGATTTAGAAAGCTCAGGAATAAGTCACATGGGTTGACTGTGAAACTAAATCCCACAATACAATTCACAGAAGATATTTATGTGTGCAACTCTTTGGCGACATGAAAATTTGGTACATTACCAATTGTTAATATTGGAAAATGTAATGTCTCGTTATTCAAAACACATTTTTTTCTCCTGGTAAGACAGAGAGACAACATTTGTTTTCATTTTACAAATTCATGTTCTATTTAATTCCATTTCACATTTAAACGAATATAAATTCCTTACACCGTATGTACTGTAAATTACAATTTCTGTTTTACTGAGAAAGTCACACATAAACATCTGCTGCAATGTATGAATATGAAATTGCCAGAAAAACTTACAATGCACAGTAGTACTTACCTGAAGGCAAACTACGCTTTACTTGTTGAAACCAGTATCTTTAGAGACCTGCAGTAGAGGATGTTTTAGTAACAAACAGCAAATACTGAATGTTTCCACTCTGAAACTCTCCAGCAGTCCCTAACATTCAGGCCTTTGACTAAGCCACCCCACTCCCCCCCCAACTAAATCCAACCCATAGTCCTTCCCTACTGATGCTTTACTTCTGGCACTGTTTGTCATTGAAATGTCAACAACTTCCAGTTTCGCTCGAATGGCAAAACAAATGGGCAGCGTTTCCAGTGGGAGACAGTGTATCGCCCCTGACACAAGCCAGACAGCGCTAGCACTCAGTGCTGTCGGGCCAGGAAATTGCCCATCTTCCTCCGTTTGCTATTATGTTGCTACCGCACGATGAACTCCGTATACCGATGGTGGCACGGTTCATCAAGGAAATATGCATGTTAGGCAGCAGACCTATAACATTTCCTCTTCCTATTTATTTATTCCTAAAACAAATACACACACTACTACTACGAGAGGTTCGTGTGGAAGCCTCCTGAACGAATAAAGAATGTGAACACTACGCAGACTCAGAGCCGCCGAGTAGAAACCGTGAGCCTCCAGTTGGGAGTCAGAGGAAGGGGGTCATGCTTTTCGGCACTGAGCTCACAGAGGACTGACGCTTGCAGCCTCAGGTGTGTTTATGGGGGACGGCTCGGCGCTCCCTGCACAATTTAAACTGCACTACTGTGCCACAGGCACGTGCTAACAGAAGCCTTCCTGCGGTCTGTCAGAGTAACTGACGCTGTCGCACGAGGGGCGAGTGTTGCACTGCTGCGTCCTCCAGGGAACCATGGCACTGCACCTCCCTACCACAGTGCTAACCTGGCCCATGTCACGAGCCAATCCGCAAGCCACGAGACGCCGTGATGGATGTTCCGCTTTGTTTTGGTCTGTATGTTACAGCTTCTAAAAACAAGAAGAAAAAAAGATAAGCAGCCCCCCCACAAAGAAACTACAGTGTGTGGGCCGTCTTGCTTTCTCAGCTTGGAAGAGAGAAATTCGGTCTCGCGGACATCTGACTTCCGTTAAACGGAACTAACCGACACGGCGTTCTTTAAAGATCAACCCTTAACGTGTGACAGCAGCTTCATTTCATGTAAATCACACTGGGCTGATTGATGGCATTTTTAACGGAAAGTATTAAGCGGTTAAGTGTCCAGTGGTTCGATCAATTTAATGAGTGTACCTTTACCATGACAGGGAAGGTCACCACACAAACTGATGAAGCGATTGGAAAAAAGAATTCCTTCCAAACAGACCAAAAAAAGCCTTTCTGACCATGTTACAACAAACACACCTCCTTAACCCGAATGTTGGATCTTGCATTTGATCAAACTGTGGCAGTCATCTTATAATGTCTTCATGAGGGGAAACATACTCATAGTGACACATTGATTACAGTGGATTTTAATGTCCAGACTAAAAAAAATGATTATTGCTATTATTGCTGCAAAGAGATGTAGTGGCTTACAGTACATTTTCATATGTACAGAAGGCTTACATTTCAAAGATGAAATAAGTGTTTTCGGAGTATGTATATCACCTTTTAAAAAATGGATTGGGCCTCGGTGACAGTATTTTTCATCAGCTTTTCCTGTGCCGTGTCACAAATTCAGGGCCGAAATGCAACCGAGTCAGCGGACAAAAACCTCCAGTTAATTCACGTGCAGATGTAATTGGCATCTGTGCTGCACCGTAGGAGTATTAAACCTTTTCATTTTCAGGACAATCCACTGTATGTACAGCAAGCATGTTCTGTGGGGTCAGCCATTTTGCCTTTTTAAAAGTGACAGGGAAAAAAGGCAGGGCATGCTTAGTGGAACTCTGTCTTGAGAAAAGACTAAATGGGTTTCATTACATGTATTTTTAACATGTTTCAGTATTGACACTGAGCAGTGTGTACTGAGGTTCATGCTATGATAGCGTTTTGTGTTCTCTGGCCAAGAAAGATTATCGCATCACAACATAGTTACTGCAACTGTAAACTAGTACTGTTATTTAACAAAAGAAATCCTATGTATGGTGACTTATTTTGTTAATAAAAGCTATGTTTGAGTAAAAAAAATCTGTGTTTTATTTTAAAACATGTATTAAAGTAAAGAAGCACAACTCCATGCCTCCAGTGTTTACAATTCAGACTAGTTAGGGAAGGAAACAGTATTATTGGACATTCCAGTTCAGGGGAGTTGCTCTGGTTTCTTAGGTTCCCAAGTGACTCAATATTTAAGGTGTTTGTCTTGAATGCAAGTTGAGTTCCACTGCCGGGTTCAATCCCAGCCGTGTCCTGAGTCGAGGATTTCTGGGAGCCAACGGCGGCAGAAAAAAAACTTGCTTCATTCCACCAGAGATAGGGATGGGTAGGTCTGCGACGGTGTCCTTGTTTCATGGCTCTCAAGCAAGCTGTGATTCATCAGGCACCAGACTGTTACTTGGATGACATCAGCAGAGAGGCACCGATCCTCCAATGAGCACCCACTCTGCTGTAGTACACTGTATGACTTGCAGTGTGAAAAATAGCTGTGGGCTGCGTGCAAGTGCATCGGAGGATGGCGTCCATTTTTCCTCAGTGCTTTTGTTCAGGAGAAGCGGTTTTCACGGCGAGACGAGCCTGGCGTACATCTGGCAATCCCAAAATAGGGTTGCATATAGGGGAAAAAAAACATTAATTAAAAAATGTGGTTTCCGCATCATCAGCCCAGGTTTTCTTACGACCTTTTTGGAGAGCAGGCTAAAAGCTGTTGCATGTAGAAACCTTCAGGAGCCTCCGGTGCGAAAGCGAGCTTGCGAGCGAGCGTGCTTGGCGTGTTGGCCGTGCGGCCACTGCCGGCGCTGTATGTGTTACAGTAAGCAAGGGGAATGAGGCCAAGCCTAACAGACAGAGCCCACCAGAGGACGACCAGACCTACAAGGCAAACAAAACTGGCCGCTTGAGTTTTCTGTCTAATCACTACCACCACAGTTACACAGACAAATGTCAGAGTGACAGGCAGCTGCAATAACGTTTCCATGGATACCCCCTTCCTTTCAGTGCAGTCCAGCATCACATTGTGGTCTGAACTTTTCTGTCTGCTTTCTTCATGGAACGAGCAACAATCACTGCATTCAGCAAGTTCACATGGCCGCATTAGAAAGCAAATTAGCAAGCAGACACTTAACAGCTTACACAATAAGAGTGTTTATGTGTAAGGAGTATGTGTGCTTTAAAAGGGCAGTTAAAGTCTGCAGACGGCACAAGTTCTGATGTTTTAATGGCGTTTTATGGTTTGTTGCCTCAAGAGTAAACTAATAGACATTCAGGTCACAATGCAGTGCCCAAGGGAAAAATCTTTTTGGAAACCAATAAACTAAACCATCTTTCCAAAGTAATTGTTCCAAGCTGGCAACAGAGTCAGAAAGCCGCCTTCAAATAAAATTAACTTAATCTGGTGATAATCTCCCACGCTCAGTGACCTGATGTGCATTTCACGCACCAAACACAAAGATGATCAAAATGTGCCCTCCACGAAAAAGCAAAACTGCTCCATGTTCTGGACTGCTGAACTTCATTGGGGCTGAAATGTTTCATTGATCCAATCAGGCAGATTAATCAATGAACGCTTCAAGATGACTTTTTAAACTGATGTGTGATTTTTTAATTACTCATGTAATTTTGTTTTTTTTGATAATAGATTGGTGACTGAAAGTTCAATTGAGGACAGTGAGCCCTTCTTTCAAATTAAACAGTCTTCAATTTTCAAGAAATCAAGTTTTGTGGTCTAGTCTGGGGAAAACAGTTTAAACACGGTGTGTTTGATCTCTTACCATTTTAACATCACCATCAGAAGTGAACTCTATCAGGCAAATCCACTCGCAAGTCCGACAGCCCATTCTTGTAATGTCATGAATGTCAGACTTCCCTAAAATGGCTGAATAGGTGTTGGGAGGCTGTCTTGTAAGTCAGAGTCTGCAGGATATTCATTAAGTGTATGTCCCCCATCAGGCTGCAGACCCATGCAGCATCCGCAGCTTTGGGTCTGGGGCGGAGGTCTGAATACAGGGCCGCGCTGCACAGTTAGGCCGCAGCTGCACAAGCAGGGGGATGAGCATGGAATGACCCCTGGGAGCTGCAGGCATCTCTCAGCTCGCGAAGCAGCCCAGCCGGGATACAAGCTTTAAAAAGAAAAGCGCTTGTGCGGAGCGCATGTCCGTGTGCTCCTGGGCCAGCGGGGGCCGGGCGCTGACCCCCAGGTCCAAAGTCTACGTGCCTCTGCCTGCTTTCCCGGAGAGAATGTCGGACATCTGCTGGTCGGTCACCGCCTCCTGCTGGGAGAGTCCCATGGCCTGGCAGAGGTAGGCAGCCAAGATGTGTTTACACTGTGGGGAGTGCAGAAAAGCAGAATTCTTCAGCTTGCAGCAGGGGAGCTCTCAATGAAACAGATGACGGGGCATGTATGTGCGTCCTGTGTGTGCATGCGTGCGTGAGTGTGTGTGTTAGTGAGAGAGAGCAAGAATAAGACAGAAAAGACAGCAATCTGGAAAGAGAGAGAAAGCAAGCAGAGAAGAGAGAGAGAAAATGTGAGAGACATAGGAGTGAGAGTGCAGCGGAGAGAGAGCGAGCAAGCCAGAAGAAGAGAGAGAAAAACGAAAAGCCAGACCGAGAGAGTATGTAACAGTACGCGAGTGCTGCTGAGGTGATGAAAACAGAGGTTTCTGTCCACCTGGGCCGCAGCGCAGCGCTGAACACTGTTGAATCCGACCGCAGCCCCCAAAGGCTGTCCCCAGCCACCTCCGCTCTGACAGGAAGACCCGCACCACGATGACGTCAGCCACGTCAGTCTGTGATGAAGCACCACCACCTACACATACTGGTAATGAGCTTCCCCTTTTCTCTGTGTGCGTGGGAGGTGAGACTCATTCTGCACACCACTGCTGGAGATGCATGTGCATTTTGGTGTCTGATGGCAGCGCAGATTAGAATATCAGACCCTGCCTGCCTGCGGACAGAATGGATGAGCTTCATCTATTCAAAGTCGGGGGTGAGATTTGCCTCATATTTAAAATATATGTCTCTGTTTCTCAAGTTAACCCCGGCGCTACTTAATCAAGTGTATTAGTCATCTACAAATCAAGTTCAGTGAGAAAAGTTTTCCCTCCTCTGTGAGGTTTTTTTTTTTTTTGTTTTTGAGGAAATTTACTGTAGCCATTTGACACCAGCACAAGAGCCGCTTGGGTAGCTTCTGCTTGCCATTTCTCAGACGAGCAAGCTAAATTTAGAGTCATCCTCCAGGGACGAGCTTCTGTCCATTGTGCATACATTATCGGAGGTAGACAGGCACGGCCACATTCGTGAGGAACCCATTCCACCACAAAAGTCCCAAGACTAACACACTAAATAAAATCCTAGCTGTTAAAATATAGCTTGGTTCCCCTTTTGAACGGCTAAATTTCCTTTAAAACAACAAAACAGCCTTTGCTACGCTGAAACACACACTCCCTCGCTGGCTCTGGGAGGAGGCTGCTATGGCCTGAGGCATTGCGACTGCTCTGCTTGCAGATTCTGCACCGTCAAGCAGACGAGCCGCAGCTGAGTTTGGAGTCGCGACCACTGTACTTTTCACATGGGAGGCAAGCGACAGTTACCAGCAAGCTGTCGTTCTTCCGGAGCACGGAGAAGGCGAACGCCGGGCAGGGGCAGTAATGGCAGGAGGTGTAACAGGTATACAGGCGTCCCGAACCTCCGACCACCTGAAACACAAGGCATATCGAGACGCTGCAGTATTTTAGCGGTGACAGGTTCGAAAGCAAAGCAGCAGGAATTTACAGCCCACGGTTCGTAAGAAGCTTGCAAAACAAAGTTCTCACCCCTCCGCCCTTCTGAAGAAAAAAAAAAAAGAACTGTGGCAAGTAAGCATGGGAAGTTTCATAACCCTGCCACCATTTTGAGCAATTGCAGCTGTTTCTGTGCACTGTAAACTTACGCTTTTACTAATGTCGCTAACAGAAATACTTGGGGCATACACATTCCTTAAGAACAGAGATGGGTGATTACAGTCGTGGAGAGGGAAAGCCTTCCATGCTTTAGAGTTATCCTTGAGTCGAAAACAGATTTATCCCTGGTACTACAGGCCATGTGAGTTGTCTTTACAGCCATTTAATGACAATTAGCCTATGCAAATAAAAGATGAGAGGCAGAGCAAAAACAAAGTGATCCTAGAGCTCTCCCAGAAAGGGATTTCCTTTCACCCCAGCATTAGAGAGCAGGGCTCCAGACTGCGACCATTTTTGGAGACAGTGCAACTAAATTTTATAACTAGGCGCACCAGTGCGACTTGAAAATATGCCCGCATATGCGACCATTTTTTGAGTGTGCGCGAGTTAAAATTTCACGTGGTTGTATTCATGCAAGTGCATGATGATCATTAGGCTGTTTTGGTGCCCCTTCAGCACGGGTACTGCGTTAGCCATTGTGGTTAAAGGTAGTACTTTTTCTTCTTCACTGGCTCAGTCGGTCTCTCCCTACCTGCACTCTCCCTGCATGTACACGCACACTGATGATGAAACGTGCAAAACAATCCATTTAGCTGTTACTGTGTTCCAAAGATGAAGCAGTATATAGCTGATTATTTTAACCCTTTCGCACGCAACTTATTTTATGCTATGCAGCGCGTATTACGTTACATGGTTTGTTGTGTTTTCATTAGCGTTATTAAGCTTCTCACAATGAGGGAAACTTAATGTTCAGATTAAAATATTTTGCAAATATCAAGTCTCGAGTCACTGTCAATCTTTACATAAATGCAAAACTAGGGTATGAAAATTAAGACAACTATTCATCAGCATGCAAGGTCACTGATTAATACCATGCTATACCAAAAAAAAAAAAGGGTGCGACCAAATCATGTGCAGGTGCGACCAACTGAGAAAGTTGGTAGCACCGGTGCTACCAGTGGAAAAGTTAGGCTGGAGAGCATTGAACAGTTTACCCAGTCCCCCATAGCAACATGCACAAGGATAATCTGAGGGGCACAGGAAATGAAATACCAGATACAAACCATGATTCATCTCTCTTCTCAGTGTAATGACTCATATTTGAGGTCTCCGTTTTTAACTTTCAAATTAAAACATGGCTCCTAATTCCGGTACTTTGGCAATACCTTCAGCTTTCAGCTCGGGCATGTTGTTCAGCTTTAAGTGATACTGTTACGTGGCACGTGCTACAAAGACTAGCATGAAAACCACCCCTTCCCTTCCCTACCCTCTATTGTACTGCATGGGAACTTACACTGCTGATCAAACAGCAGCTGGCCTGATATGTGCCACAGAAGTACTCCATGATAAACAAACACAGATAAACTTGTGACCTGATGTAATTCTGTATCAGTAAACTCTGGGTGCAAACAGGCTTGAGTGTTCCCCCACTGAGTCTAAATTTGTATCGAATCTGCCACGGGGACAACTGTGTTTGCATGCATGCCCAATGGCATTACGGGACTGGCAGCAAATGCCAGGTCTATTCAAAGGGGCCGTGTGCCATGATTTGCATTCTCTGGCTGCACTTGCTTCAAAACACGTGACTTTGTGAGGTGGATGAACGGCTGAGCGTGGACTTTGCATGCTGCAACACCCGATCTAACAATCACAGCAAATCTCTGGCCATAAGGACTTTCTGCAAAACACACACAATGCATTCACCTTTTCTTCAAACGAGCCCTAGGGTGATATTCCAATCCACACACAATCACGACACAACTTTATACGTAAATTTTGGCTGAGAATATCAATGAAAATCATTTCTTTAAATTAATTTTCTAATAATTAGTTAACCAAACACGATAAAATTAACCTTGGGCGTTTGCATATTAGTACCACATTATGCAGAATGTGGGAGAATGGTTTGCAGAAGCACAAATGTAATCCTGGTGATTTTACCACAAGAGCCCAAGGCAGAAGGAAAGTGGCCCTTGGAATGCTGAGGGCAAGAATGTCAAGAAATCAGGGTCTCCAGACACAGGTCATGCACCGGTCAACAATACATCGCCTACAGTTGCAATACATCCAGGTGGACTCGACTCCTGACCCACGACGACCTGGGCAGCCGTCACCACCCCCGCACAAGGTCGGTATATCAGATTGAGGCACTAACAGGATTGACATATTCCCGCATTAATTTCCCGGAGGAAGCAGCAAAAACACCTAAGCCACCACGTAGCCACACTAATCGCTGCACGGTAAGGCAGTGCTCCAGGCTGAAGGAAGCAGAGCCCAGCACAAACATGTCAACGTGGTGCTGAATAACCACCACAGGGCAACACGCTGTGTCTGGACGCAAAGGTATTTCAAAAGAAACTGGCCATGCATGATTAGGCGGTATGTTACGTTCAGTAGGGAGCTGACATGTTTTAGCACGACAGTAGGGAGAAAGCACACTGCTGACAGAGAGGGACACGTCCTTACCCGTGCTGGTTTGGAGGGGGGAGTTGTGATGGTTTGGGCTGCAGTGAATGCTGAATGCTGAATGATGCCGTGTAGGGTGCATGCATCACTATCTGGACACATAAGCTACTGAACTCGTTCACTGAAAAAAATGGATCCTTCTTGGTCACACACCTACTTTGATTTGATTATGGAGCTAAAAATTTTTGAACAGGGAAATAAATCATTCTGCATTCTCTTTGTTTTTGCTGTGGAAGTCAACTCTATTCTTCACTCTGAAAAATGACTGGCTAAGGAAAAAAAAAAACAAAACAATCAAAAAAATACCACTACTTTCCTGCAGGAACACTCAATAAATCTGGGCTATGGACTCTGGTGTTTTCCATACTACTAATGACTGAGAGGCACACGCAGGGAAAGTGTAACAGTGGCGCCTTGAACATTCAAAAATAGTATGACAACAACTACAGACATCTTCATTCTGAAGCACGACTGTCTGAGAAGGGAGAGCAAGAAGAAAGAGATGCCACTTCAATAAGCAAACGAAGACTGCGTTCCATGATTGTGAGCATGCGGCAGCGTAGCATAGTGGTTAAGGAGCAGGACTCATAATCGAAAGGTTGCCGGTTCGATCCCTGCTGGGACACTGCTGCTGTACCCTTGGGCAAGGTACTTAACCCACAACTACCTCAGTAAATATCCAGCTATATAAATGGATACCATATAAAAATTGTAACACATGTAAGCTGCTCTGGATAAGAATATCTGCAAAATGTCAATGTACCTTTGAGTGAATTAACCTTTATTGCCCCTTTTGTTGACTGTCAAAATTAAAAACAATTACCTCAGTAAATATCCAGCTGTCTGAATGGATAAAATTGTAAGTCACTCTGGATAAGAGTGTCTGATATATGACAATAATGTAACGTAAAACTGTTGAGGCACAGTGTGTTTGATGGGGTTATGGCTGAAGCTATTTCTCTTCACAGACCGTTGGCACTCCCCTAAAGAGTAGCAGCTTTTCCCACTCCTCAAGGGGTTCCACAGCACATGCATCTCACATGCAACCCGTAGACCCCCGTGCTTTGGCAGAATCTAACCCTGCAATATGCTTAGCCCACCAACATGGGTGTGGTACTGAACACTCCGTCAAGCCGCTGTTTACAGTGCTGAATCATAATGTTACATTACATTACATTATAATGTCCATGACATGAATAAACTCAATGACAATAATGGTAAAATAGCAGTATAAGAACAATGCCTGATATCTAGTTGACAATTTAGTTGAGACAGCCTTGCTAGTTTGATGTCTGACAATGCCATCTCAGTATTTAACATGCCTAATTAGGTGACTGAAAGCTAAAGGTGACAAACTTTTGAAAATCTAAATAAATTCAGCTAAAACTCTCCAACTTCTGTATGTAGCCGTCTGCATCACCACCAAGGATCATAGCGTCCTCTCCTCCAGCAAATCCATTTTTAATCTACGGGGCAGCACAGGGGTCAATCAATTATCATTCCCCCGTAGGAATATCACATCCATTGTATTTCAGCACCCTATCAGACCTTAATAAAGATAAAACCCTGCTCTAAACTTCACTTGCACAGTTCTTTCCTACTGCGGGTAAGTTTGCCTCTTACATATACATCATTAGCTAGACCTTACCAGGGCAAAACAGATAAATCAGGGTTTATCAATGTAAGTAATGCTTTTAAGTCGGCAGAATGCGCTGCATTATTTACAGCGTAACAAATTCCTCCCTTGGAGTCGGCGCTTTGTAATTTCTCACAGGTATCTCGTCTGCGGCCCACAGAATAAATGCCATATTTATCAAAGTGGCACTTCATTACAGATGAGTGGCCGTGACAGACAATCCTGTGAGACGAGCCCATAAACAGGGCGGGTCTGACTGACGCCGCAGCGGCGACATGAGCAAGACCCTTCAGGCTGGATACGACAGCGTGGCAAAGAAGCCGTGACGCGTCCCTCGAGCCTTTTAGTAAATTAGAGAAGGATGCTCCACGCGGTGTGCCTGCAAGTGTGCACACGGGCGGGGGTTAGCTGCAAACGGCTCCCTCTTGAGTGTCACTGCTCTGGTCACATCCTCTCAGACTTAAGACTGGGGTCAAAGAGGGAGGTCGCTGAATCAAATGCAACCCCCCCCCCCCTTCCTGTAGGAGCGAAACCAAGAAGCCTAAGCCAAGACCTATGTTTATAGATGGAATTCTTGCCTCTCTGGGACCACTTAAAAAGCAATAGCCTGGTCCTGGAAGTTGGAGGCCCAGTATAGATGGGCTCTGCAGCTATAATGGCCCATAAGGGAGCGGAGGACTGCGGGGTTTAATGGGGGCCACTGATCAGGGGATTAATGCATCACCATGAATCCTCAGAGTCACTGGAAATCATATATTTGGTGGTCTGGACATTTTTGTAACAATGGCAGCTCATTTGACTCGGTTTCGTCAACAACAGCAACCTATTCGTGCGGCTCTGTATTTAATTAATTATTGAACATGTAAATGAAGGCAGAGACATCATACACTGCATGGGAGAAGCAAGAAGTGTCATTTTCATTTTCTCTTCTATCTTTCTGAGGAAAACATCTTATGTTTGTTCAAGGGTACCACAGAGCCTCTTCCTGCAAATCAATGCTCTAGCTATGTGGTTACAGGACAAATTCCCCACCCACTACTAACTCTGCCATCCAAATGCTAATGGTGAAACAGCACTTAAGACACAAATTCTCAAGTAATGTATATAAAAATAACCTGAAAATACTATTTCATTCTTTGAACAATCACTGCTAGTGAAGAAGAGTTAAACACAGTAAAACACAGTCATCACACAGTATTTCTCTGCAGACATGACAGTGTGCTCCAAGCTGCATACTTCCCTGTTCAAATACCCAAAAAGCAACTGGCACTTATTAACATAACAGGATCTGCAGCGTGAAGCATACAACACATTGCTCTTGGATGTGCCATAGTGAACATGCCTACACACCTGACACTTTAACCCTGGATTATAAAACACCCTGGCAAAAAAAAAAAAAAGTTCCATAAACAAAAGTCCTCCCCTTTAACCCTACAGGGCTTCCTTCCTAAATCATCCTATAGGACCAACGTGCCTGAATGTTTTCTCTCCACCCAGGGTGTTCCAATTAACCCCTAACACCCAAGAACATGCCATTCTTTCACCAAACGGTTGTATGTTTTTTTTAGCCAGTGGTACCATGTGCTACTGGTTTACAGAAAATGTAAAAAGAGCAGGGAAGCTGCACTCCAGGACCTGGGTTGGGCTGAAGGATAAGAATGAGACTGGGAGTGGGAGCAAACAGGCCGTTGCCATGCCATGCTCTGCGCATTCCAGACTTTCATTCTTTTCCCTGGTGTAAACGCATAACCCCCCCCTCCCCCCCATCCTCGCCTCCAGGGATGACACCCGCATAGAAACAAAAGTTCCTCTGTGCCGCCGGGGCTCGCCGCGTATCAAATGTCTGCGCTTCCACTCTGACCCCACGGTCACGTTTATTATTCTCCCCAACAAAGGGCGTGCTTTGATCCACCTGGGAGAGTCCTTCTGCTAACATTCAGCGACAGGACATGTATGAAAGTTGTATGTCTCATATAGTCGGCCCCCGCCCATTGACTCAACTAACAAACGCATGGTGCATGGAGTTTATTATAGCTAATCCCTTGAGTGGTTACCCAAGCACAAGTGGCTTTGATTTTGTGTACTCTGATGGTGCTGGGTCTTGTCATTATTCCCAACACACACACACACACACACACACACACACACACACACACACACACACACTTATATGTAGTTCAGTTATATTGGATTCATCTGTGCATCTGGCTGTAGACGAGCCTAACATTATTCATGGACATCATTATTTATTATCATGATATCATCATTACATTTTTCATGGGTATATTGCTGCATTAACAACAAGTGAACAAGGAACCCCCAGATCTAAAACTTGAAGAGTCCCTGCAGCTGTTCTTAGACAATATAATGGCTCTTTACCTTACACATCATTCAGCAAGTAAAACAAACTTAAGACCTCAAGACTCATTTAATGTATCAGGGTAAGGTTAGTAAGCATTTCAATAAAGATACCCAGAATGAAAAGGTGTTATTGGACCCACTGAGCAAATGGATCAATTCAACAGCAATGCTCCCCTTGATATATTTTCTCACAGAAGCATTTAAGCAACCGCTTAAGTCTTTTAATCACACTTCCAACTCTTTTACACTCCTCCTCATCTGCAAAGTCAAACCAGCTGCCTTTTATACATATGCAAAATCACAAGTCTATAGGAGGCCACTGATCTGTCAGCTAGTGAAAAATCAGTTTTGACTTTGAAGAAGTTCAGGCAGGGTTATTAATATTCTAGGGCAGGAAGAAAACTGTCTTCTTTATGAGCAGGGAAAGGCCAGCTCATCCATTAGTGTCAGTGCAACTCAACAAGTTTGGTGGTTACACACCAAGTTCCAGGATTTGCTGGAGAGGGGTTAGAGTAGCAGCAAAAACATGCCATACATACACACCCTTTTATTATTGAATAATATGAGAAAAAGAGCCAAACTATCAATACAGGTGATTTTCAAACGCTATTGTTTGCACAGTAAAAAAAAAAAATACTTGATCAAATGAGTACTGGTGAGATGACAACTATAAAGAGATATCATAAATTTATGAGGACAGACCTGTCACCTGCCAGTCAAAGTAAGTATCTGCTTTACATGATGAATGCTTCCACCCATCTTGCCCATAGTTCAGCAATACTCCACATCAACTTCCTGCAGTAGAGCAGAAATGCAATGACCTCTTACTTCTGATGATTCAACGTTTTTAAAAAGCACTTTTATCCTTTTTACTGGAGAGTCTCTGTAATTTGAACTAACACTCACGCTTGCCTGGAATTAAGAGCAATGAGACACGTCGTGTGTTGCAGTTAATCTGACCCCTGTGAGAGTAATTTGTGGCATCTGATCCATCCCTAGAGGGATTTTTCTCTCTCATCGCCAAAGTACACCATATCCAACAACATGGTAACGTACATACTATGTACACATTTGACCTGTGCAGTAGATCCTTCATTTAATACCTGAGATGGCTTCATGTGTGCATAAATCCTCAGCTTCTCACAGATGACGTGAATGTACAGTGCACTAGAACTGTCCACATCAATGCTCTCGGGCTGTCAAATCCACCTCCTACATCAATATGTTTTCCCCTGCCTCACAGACCCTTAGGGCACCACTTCAGTACAGCGCTTTGGTCGGATGCCAAATACCATATAGGGACGCAGTCAGGATTCAGCTAGTACCTGTTCAGTTTTAGACACGGCAGATAAAATAAAAGAAAGTGCTGAGCGTCCCATGTGAGTTAATACATTTTTGTGTGATTACACATGGTGACTTTCTTCACATTCCTAGCGAGGAAGCAACACGCTTGTATTGAGTAACTTTCTGCAGTGAGGGAGTTACAAATTTCTAAACATGTCCAGAAGGTTCCCTGCATGATTAATTGACATTGTGGCATGCCTCTAAGAACACAGGGAATATGATGAGGCATTTAATACGATAACGTGTATCATAGGGATTCACATAAACCATTTCCTTGTAAACAAAAGGACTATTAATCTCTAGGAAAAGCTCACTCCCTCTAGTTGTTTTTCCTCAATACATACACTGTTCCAGACAGAGCAGTTGGAATGGAGGATGCATTTAATTTGGTTTTGTCTTCCCTCTCACCAGCATGTCATGAAATGGGTTTTAAAAAATGCCTTTCCTTTCAGATCAAAAGGCAAATCTAACTTAAATCCTAACTCTGCCCTCCTCATCCTGTGTTCAGTGGCGCACACCAGATAAAGTCATTTGATGAGAATTTTGAATAATTTCAAAATTTAAGTAAAAGTTCAAAAACCGAAATGGTTTATAAGGCCCAATGCTGCAGTGCTTATAAAAGGAGAAACAAACAAGGCGATCAATATGTATTTTCACTACAGAACTCATGATTAATACAAAAAAGAAAAACGCAAAAAAAAAAAAAAAAACCCTGAGGACACTGAAAATTGCCTCCGGTCATTTGACCAGGGCCGCTCTCTCATAAATAATATAAAAATATGCACGCAGGCGCATGTCCAAAAATAAAACAAGGGTAAAAAAAGGAGTGAGTCAGATGACAATATGGAGAAGACAGAAACACAGGGAATACATCTGTCATGCCCTTATGATTTCTAACTATATCACCACCAAGAGGAAGCAGTCAACATGACGGCAGCATCACAGTGCTACCAGTCACACACACTATATTGTGACCAGATACTGGGATCCTGCATTCCTTTATCCTCTGTTCAGGAGGTTACAGTTAGAAACAGGGGGTTCCGTTTCTGTCTGCATTCCGAAGCATTCCTATGAATATTCCGTATTAGACCACGCTCATTCAAAAACGTCCATTACAAGCTGACAAATCATAATGTCTGCAGCTGCGATACTGGCAAAGACAGAATTTTCAAAGTGGTGTGCACCGAGCTGCCTGCCTGCTCCGTGTGTCCAGAATCCGTGTGCTCTGTTGGCACGACTCCAATGCTGACAGGCTGCAGCGGATGGCCCCCCTGCCTACCAGTGAAATCCAACAAGGGGGCTCAGCGTGAGAAACTCACAACAATACATTAAAGCACTCCAACTCCAAATACCTTAGCGTGAGTCTCCGCCTTACATAAAAGAATCAGGAAAGGTGGGCGGGGCATGCGTCTGAAGAGGCTGAGACTGACATGTTCTATTCTTGAAGGTGAATGGAGAGAGGTCCTGAGTAGGTGGAGCTCAGCCTTGTGCTTGCATGTTTTATGTGACAAAATGCAGACGGATCATCTGGTTTGTAAACTTGGGAACTTGCACGCTACTTAACCTCTGTATATGGTGAATTGAAAACATTTGAGGCCAAGTGAGTGTGTACCCATGACAGATCTGAAGACATGTATTAATGACCACAGGTGTAAAAATAGTCATCTTTAAATCTGCTACGTAGTGTTATCAATACAGTACTGGATGCGCCGCATGACTCTCCCCTCCTTGCCAACCAGTAGCAAAGCAACTTTGTTACTTAATTTTACAGATGAAAGGGAATTCCTGACTATTAAATTCAAGTATTTTGTGTATACTTCAGTGAACAGCCCAAAATGGACAGTGGGTCAAGAATGGGTCAACGGTGTTCCCCTAATGGTCACACAAATGTCGTAACAGTTAAACACACTTGATTTACCAGCGTACTCACATGCACCCACACCCTCTACGCCCACATTAAATTAGCTTGCTGAAAGAAACCAGTCTCCTGGGAAGAAGAGCAAAACATTTATGTGGGATTTTAATGTTGTAAATAGTTCCTGGGAAATTACACTACCTAGAAAACAAATGTAACAGTTAAAGGCAACTCTTGAGTAGCAATGTCTTGTAACTTGTAAGTCATGCAAAATGCAAGGGCGCTCATCTGGACATCAGAAGAGAAAAACTGAATTCAAAACCATGAAATAACTGAAACAGAATCTGAGCCCCAAACCCTGTAACTGTGTCTATGACCTCAGAAAACTGCTTCAGAGCTTATTGTCGTTAAACAATTGAACCTATAAATGGAGTTCTGTGTAAATCATTGTAATAATGAAACACTTCCCCACAGACTGACCATGAAGGAGGAATGAAGTGGGCAGTCATGAAATTGGCTGACAGCACAGAGCTGTGTCTCATGACTGATGACCTGTAATGAACAAAAATCACAACCTAGGGTACAGTGCTACATCTTACGGCTGCAGCTTAACTGTGTCAGTGCAACCGAAACCAAGCACACACTCTCATTCGCGTGCCATTCCCACCCCCCCAACTAAAGGGAAAAAAAGAGCAACCGCAAACATCCTCACGCCCACGCATCTGCATCTGCGTACACGCACACACACCTGCACAGGGCCTGACACATGCACCGATGAGCCAGGTACAGTCACAGACATTCTTATCAGCTTGTATAAAAGTTAAGGAAACAATTCAAATTCTGGCTGACGTTAAAACATGACTAGAAACATGACTGCCGGGAAGGTTATTTTGGTCTTCTCTGGCACTGTGTTAGAGAGAGAGGGCTTAGTTACAGATTACTGCTTGCTTAAGTCATATCTGCAGTTCACAAAATACAGAGTGGGTCCTGACATCACTGGCTTCCCACAGAATCTTGTAAAAACAGAAAAAAGGACAAATAGACTTGTATTGAGGCCAGTGGAACATGTCATCACAGCTCTTTTCTTCAGGAAAGGAGATTTTACTCTCCATCTTTTCAACATACCACATCACAGAAACATCTCGAACACCATAGGTCTCGCATTCCTGATTAAAACCAGAAGATGTAATGTTGTCACTGGTTTTAAGTTACTGTCAGATTGCATCGCCCATCCTGAGTTTCCTGGCACTGTGAGTTATGGTACACATGAGATGCTCAACCTTTCAAGCAGTTTTTTTTTTTTTTTTTTAAACTCAGACTTACGCTAAATTATGGACAAACAGAGAAGAAATGCTCTCGAATGGTCTTTAAACAAATGTTATCCCTGTCTGAACAAACTGCTTCTACAAAGAGATGTTGTTCTTTTTATGGATGGTTCCCATGTCAGCGTATTCATGTTTCTCCAGCTTTGTTCAGCTAAGGCTCAATTTCCTTTTATCAACAGGAAGGCATTGTGGTTTTTAGTCTAGCATTTGTATATTGACCTTGTGTTATGAATAACTGAAGAAATGATTCAGAAAGTTAACAATTAACCTAATAAATCAAGTTTACATTGTGCACCAAGTGTTGTTGAGGATTCAAAATATATATGGTTGCAGAAATTAGAACCATGAATAACATAGCTCTGTCATAAACCCTTTGTGAAAACAACCCACTAACTGACAGGAATGAAACTAAGAAGTCAAATTACAAGACCTAAAGGAGTGGGCCATTGTTGATCCCTGTGTCCTGAGAAAGGTTATTCCTTTGTTGGTTATTTCACTGTAAGACCATTTGCAAAAACACTGCGTAAACTCCAGGGCCACATGAGGGGGTGTTTGCAGGAAACCCGTTCCGCGTTCCAGCCGCAGTTCCACTGTAACTGGCCCAATAAAACGGGAAGCAGGAACCCGGCCTCCTCGGACATCACAGGCTTTTGGCCGCAGCGGGGCTGCGAGCGCCGGGGGGGGGGGGGGGGGGGGGGGCCCCCGAGCGGCCAGCGCAGCGTTGACGCTCTTCCATCAATGCGCCACTAACCCCCACCCCCAACGCCTCCCCTCCCCCGAGCCCCTCGGCCTCGTCCGCCCTCTGCGGGCACGCCAGCTGCTCTCAAGGCCAGCGCTGCTCGGAGGACATCTGGACCGTGATGGAAAACCAGGAATCCGGCCCTTTTCGGGAACAACGGCGGAGTCTTGAGGAGGGCTTTGATAAGGTCAGACTCACAGTCTTGTTCGAGAACATCGACACCATCGCTCCACTTCCCTACAAGGGAACGGTAATTGACCTTGACAGTTTTGCCACTGCTTTCAAACACAGCACCCGGTGGCTCATCAAACCTTTTTCCTAATGAGCTGATCCGGCACTCCGAGAATTTTTACCATTCCAGCTCAGTGACTAACAAGACCCTTATAATACAGTTCCCTCCAATTGTAAGGGACACTGACATAAAGACACCGACACCCATTTTCCCACTTCCCGCTTTTAAGAATCAAATACATCAATCAAAATTATGTGAATCTCACAAGCAGAGAGCACTGTATATGCTCAATTAAAGCGAGGACAGGGTATTACTGTGAGCAGCACAGAGGTCTACAAGTCTCACACTTCTTACTACAAGCCAGCTACTAATCTCATCACAGAGGGGGTTTAAAATACCAGCATCAGAGATTGATGAGTTTTAATATTGGCATTGCATTTACATTGATTCACTCTGCAGATGCTGTCATCCAGAGCGAGTCACAAAAAGTGGATTCAAAAGCAGGTTGGGAAAGCCCGCCGTGTGGATATTGCCACATTAGAAAATCCCTGAAATAGGAGTGCCATTGTGGGGAAACACAGCACTGGTGATGTCATACGTCTTGTCAAAAGGCACACAAACATACAGTGCTGTGTTCAACTTTTTATTTGATATTGCCACAAGCTCTTATTGGAAGAGAGTTCGCCACTGACCTTTTTCCGCTGCAAAAGGTCATGCTGCCACAAGGCCTTTGCATTCGATGTTTAAAGTGCCATCAGGTTGTAACACTGAGCTACAATATTAGGAGGGGGTCAGAGTTCGGGAAACCAAGATGTAGCTGGAGTTGCTGGGTTTTGAGCCTGCGTCTGAAGCTGGACAGTGAAGGTACTGTACATCCATACAGTCGTGATAAAGGCAGCACAAGCATTAATGCATTACATGACTGCTCTGCACAAGCAAACATCAGTCTGAAGGCAGCTACACAATTAGGAAAATGTTTTTGCAGTTACTGATACTTCAGCTGCATATTGTTATCTTCAAAAAATTATAGCTGAAACTTACAGAACTAACACATCACCTAAAACATAGCAGTTTGTAGATGGAACCACAAAGGACCCAGAAACAAAAATCTGAAAAACAATTGAAACGACATTTAACATCCAGGAGACAACACTTCACACAGTAAAGACAGACTGGTCCATAAAAATGTCGTTCTAGTGAATAAGGTGAACTTTCAGACACAGAACGCTGCCAGCTGTCACAGAATACCTACTTCTGGCAAACTATCCTACTCTTCCTACTATTTCTTCAGGTGGACTGTATCATTTTTTTTTTCCTTCATTGTATTAGATGGTGTTTTTCAATTAACTCACACCTAACTACCTTCGTTTCTTTAGTTGTTCCTTATTAATTCAGAGCA
This sequence comes from Megalops cyprinoides, assembly GCF_013368585.1. NCBI lineage: Eukaryota > Metazoa > Chordata > Actinopteri > Elopiformes > Megalopidae > Megalops > Megalops cyprinoides. The sequence goes on along the minus strand of NC_050585.1, from coordinate 12,667,934 downwards.
AATTTGTTTTATGCAATGTGAGATTTTAAATTCAACTGTCAGATTTCAGCACCGCAATATTTTGGAGTTCAGTCTGCAACAATGCAAAATAAATGTCTATTTCTCATGTGTCTTCATGACTTGGACGAGGCAACGTGATGTCCATTGTGTTCTGAGAGCTATGCCACCAACTGCAACGGTAGGGGTTTCTTAAGAGTGACTGCGCAAGTAACTGCTTACTGTAACTGGACCTGGTAACTCAAGACCCAGGGACTGCAACCGCAATGCACTGCAATTTCTTGCCTTTTTTTTTCCTGTTGCAGCCATCACTTATGACAGACATCTTCCAAGTGTAGCGGGGTTCAGTCCATAGTTATAACACTGTTGCTGGTCATTTACATTTTAACAAGCCTTTTTCCTTTTGGTTTCTCTAAGTGTTCCTGTGGTCGTGTCTTTCTGTTATAAAGTATGTCGGCAGGGCATGCTAAGCGCAACCAATCACAGCACGGCCTCACTGTCCAACCAATCAGGCTTAAGACTGAGATGCATCCTTTGTTGTTAACGGTGAGAGTTCTTCCAGTTAAAAAGTAAAAAGTAGTATTCATGGTCTTGCCACGTATGCTATGTCTATGTCTGCTCTTTGGTCCCACAGAGGGAGAGGGAGTTGCTGTCCTTCTCGTAATCTCTTCTAGCAAGGCTCCGAGGGTGGAATAATCCAGTGACATCAACATGGCCACGAGCCAGCACTGGATCTAATTATTCACCGAGCTGTCCAGGTACTCAAGTATCACAAATACAAGAGAAGCCAGTGAGTAAAGTGAGAAATAATTTATTTAGCTTCTAAAAGCAACTAAGGATGACTGTCCCTGAAAGAACTCAAACGTATTAGGTCAGAACAGTATCAGTGAAGGGCTACTAGAAACAGCGCAGCAAGCTAGCACAGCATGTTTCACCCACTCCGGTACCCCTCAGGGCACTGAGTGGTAACTAGAACATACCGCTTACAGAGGAACACCAAAGGACAAACACTGTAAACAAATAAATACGTGAGTCAACATTTATATACAGTGTGTCAACCTCGTGTATACAAATACATTCTGTAATCATATTCTTTACACGTGTAAACATTTATATGGAGACCACTTATGAAACGTGAGAGGAAGAACAAAAATACCACAGATGTCAAGGAAACTGCCTTTTTCATTGGTAGGGACAGGTCCCACACAGAAAACATAGTAAAACACCTGTGCAGGAACCACACGAAAAAACAGCTGACTGATGTTCTTTCACTCTATGGACTGCTTTCTCTGATGTCCCCAACTGTCTACTGCCAATCTGAGGGGACCCCACTTTAGCACTAACCAATACATGCAAAAACTGAAGTATGAATGTATCCATATCCATATATATCATCAAACATATCCAATATCAAATTACTGATTTATATTCTGTACATAGACAATGATAATATTTTCACTGGTTTGCCAAGCTCCAGGAGCATATACAGAGGTCCAAAGGAGGTGCTCTGGTTAACAAAGCAGAATTCTGGGTGGGGGTTGCCGTGGGGATGACACGGGTATATATTTTGTTAAACGAGTGTGCTTCTGACATCGATACAGGTTATGCATAGAACGAGCCCTGTAAGAACGAGGCAGGGATGGATGGAACCGTTTTTACCTGAAACACGGTTCGCCCGCTGGGGGATGAGAGACAGGAGACAGAACGCTGATCCACCAGGTCCAAGGCCTGTAGGGCTGAGGGCCCGAACACGAACTTCAGCCTGGCAGAAAGAGACACACAGTCAACCTGCCTGCCAACTGGCCACGTAGGGCTGTTATCAAAATACAACTAATAATAGTAAGTTTTCTTTTACTATAGAATTATAGTAGGAGTTTGAATTTATTACATTCTGGAAAAAGTCAAAAAGTGATTGAAGCTCCAAAGAAATGTAAAGGTGAATCAATTAAATTCTGGAAGAAGTTGACAAATATAAAGAAAAATTTACCCCACAGAATGGGAGCTGGAATTAATTACATTCTGGAAGAAAAGTGAAAAAGATTTGAAAATTAACCCTACAGAAATATAAGCTTGAATTCAGAAAAAAAAAATCAAGCCGAAATGAAAAAAAATTCTTAGGAAAAAAGTCATTAATTATTTCAAGTATTTTCAGATTGACACGCAGTGGCCAGACACACTCCCAAGTAACAGGCCAATAAAAGGTTAAATGAAAACTTCCCACAGTGGATAGGGGCTTTCGACAGAAACACAGCGGTGTAATCCCTGTGAGAAAGAGAGGAAAAAAAAGAACGCCTCGTTTGTTGAAAAGTGTGTTTGGCGGGGCTGGAAAACTCCAAAGCAGGGAGAAGTGACAGGACAGTGAGAGTGGCCTCTGTCGCCACAGAGGAAGTGAGTGGGCCCGCGCAGGAAAACCCAGCCATCACTCCCCCACCAGCTGCAGCAGCAGGAAGTGCCCCGTGCGCACGTCCGAGGACTTACTACTGAATAATATCTAAAGGGCATCCACCACCTGGAAATTTCTCCTATCAAACAGTCACTGGATCTTCAGGGACATGAACAGGCTGCGTTATAAGAGTCATAACTACTACTCGTGCCAACCGCCCCCGCCCCCCTGCCCCCTCCGCTCCACCTCCACAAATATTTTCATACAGCCAACAGTTTCATCCGCCCACTACTATTTTCTTAAGAAATTAGAAATGTCAAATACCAATATAATAGCACAATGCTCTGGCACTCACAATACAATTATAAAATACAGGTGGCCTGGCACAAACTATTGCATACATAAATTCTACCAATGCTTCATATTATAGTGATCATAATTATCACAGTATGACACCTCTTTATAGCAAACCCTTCAACATTTAAGCAAGCTGACCTCTGGCAGCAGCTTAGCACAGGCATAATAAATTTCACACACAAAAGGAAGCACTACAGACATTACATATTTCAGAAAAATGGTACAAACACAAAGGCAGATATAACACTCCTGACAGAAATATCTGTAACCATCACAAATCTCCACCCCCGTTTCCGGAGGCTGAGGTAACACGCAAGTATTTCATCTGAATTTACCAAGGCGGTTTCCCAAGCCACCCAGCAGACATGGCAAGCTCTGCAAGCTTGCTCATTAATGACAGACAGGACCTGATAAGCCATGGCACACAGCCAATGGCCCTGATCTGTGATCAGTGTAAAACACAGAATATCCGTTTCATCATCATTCCCATCTGACTCGGTTTGAAGTGGGGCCGGCTGATCTGACGAACACAGTGACGTATACTCCAAGACGACACACAGAGGCGCTACAGTCTGGGTGACGCCGCGCCGACCGATGGCTGACATTCACCAGCCCCGTCACAGTGGAGCTGTGCGCTGCCAAACACATGGCACGAAACTGCTGTGGTCTCCAAATAAACGATGCAAATAAATCAAACCGATAAGCCCAATTCGAATTTAATGAAGCATTGAGAGGAGAAATCCTGAGAAGTAAGTACGGGCTTAGAAAGGCGTCGCTGCGGTCAGGGGCCGCGTAAGGAAAACACCTGGACAGGATGCACGCGTGGAGCGGCCCGCTTGTTGGTGGCGTGAAGACGGACAGACCGAACGCTCGGCGATGGTTGCTCAAGACTGTGACTGGACAAAGAGGCGTTCCGTGACACAGCCCTGTGTTCCAGATTCCTGCAAACCTGCCAACTGCCATTTGGCTAAAGCTTTCGCAACGGAATCGTCAAATCCTCATATGGAGTCCCCGATACTGATTCCTTTTCCATGTCTTTACACCCACAAACTGAGTATGACATTCCTGAGAGATGAACACCTCTTCAAAGAAAACCAGGTTCTCACATTTTTTTCCTCTTAGTGTAAGGCAAAAAAAGCTCCTGGCAATCGTTGCTGTCATACCATTTCACCATCTCAGTGACTCCTTTACGGTGCCTTTCATTTTGAACAGATATGACCTGATAGACAATGTCAGCAGTAGCCCCAACAATAACTGTGACATCCATGATATTCAAAATTAGTCCACTGTCTAAGTGCCCCTGGAAGTGCACAGTATTGTTTAAACCACTGTTTTATAGTCTACTCTGATCCATTTGCAAACACTTAAATGTAGCATTTGGCAAAATTCTCAGGACATAAAAATGAACACATATAGCACATCATAGCATTTTCAGACATTTTTGCCACTGTAGCACATGTGGAATGAATAAAGTCATACTCACGCCAAAAGAAGGTCATCGGGAACTGGAAAGAATTCAAAAATGTATAATTAGATCACTTACTTTTGAAACAAACCCTGCACATATTACCTTGAGAACCATAATTCATTTTCTTTTTCTTGGGAAGTTGCAGCAATGTTCCCTTAAGCCTCAAATTCCTAGCACACAGGATTAGCTGTGCATATACTATACACCATGAAATGAGCTAACACATTACTCATAATAATGTGCTTTGCTTCATAATGAAGCAAAGCGCCTGGCTTCCTCATGTCAGATTCAAGTAACAGAGCAAATTCAGTAGCACTCCCCCACTATATTACAACAAAATGTTTAGAAACCAGTACTCTGGCTGTGAAACATGGCATGTAATATTAACTGACAGAGAATTCTCTGTACGATCCAAATGGTAGCTTAAGAAATGTTATCTGTCCAAAGCAATCTTAAAGACTTCCCCCACACACTGTGCATTTGGTGCTGAAACAAGGTACTGTAATACTGAATGGCAATGGTGACATTTACAAATAGGCACTGGGAGTATATTATAAAGTATAAACATACAGATCAAATGGATACTACATACATGAGCCAGTTATTAAAAAACAATTAGCAGCATATTTATTTTTTTTACTGATTTAGATATACTGCTTTTATATTGCTGATATATTGCTTTTAAGCCTAAGATTTTGAACCTGCTTTTGACTGTTCAAACTGCTTCCCGTATGAGCAGAATATCAGATCAATTCCCTCATATTCCCTCATATTCTACATACCTATATGTAAAGGTGTGTGGCCACATATTGCCCTCCATGATGACACAAAAACAAAAAATATGATACAAACAGAAAATTTATAACATACTAGGTAACTTTTTCTGCTTGTAAAGATGTTATATGTAAAAATGTTGCATTTTAATCTTAAAAACGTTGCACAACAGCAACTTCGTTAACAAATGTAATCTGCAATCATCTTTGGCATGGATTCCATGGGTCAAGTGCTTCCTTTAGTCTTTTATGAGGAGATGGCTTTCTGACAACTCCTCAAGATCTTTTGGTTTTCATCTGGGAACTGCTTTTAGTTCGAACCAAAAATGTTTGATTGGACCAAGGTCTGGAAAACAAGACAGCCAGTTAGGAACACTTTTTTGTGCTCAGGTAACCATTTCTTCGTAGATTTTGTTGAATGCTTTAGAAGCTTTTTTATTCCACAGCATGTTTTCTTCACATGAACTTTCTGCTTTTTACACAAAATATAACATGGGTGAATATATCCAAAAAGCTCAATTTTTGTTTCACATTACCAGAAGACCTGCTTCCAACCGTCATTCAGATAGCACTGAGCACAGTCAAATTGTGTCTTTTCAAGGTTTGTCTTCAGAGCAGTGTCCTTCTCTGCAATCCATACATGAATGCCACATTCCCACAGGTGACTTTGAACAGTACCTTGTGAAACTCTGTATCCTGAAGATGCCAGTTTATATTGGAGATTCTCAACTACAGCCTTTGGACTAACAGTTGCTCCTCAAGCTATTTGTCATATAGTCCATCGTGGTGAGACACATTTGTGTCCTGTTCCTGGCAAGGTTCCCACTTTAACTTTCTAGATAAACCTTTACATTAAGGTTAAATCAGATAACTAATACATAAGTTCATGTTACCATAAATAAGGTATTAACTGATACATTTACAAAGCATACACAGAATTTACGTTAGCAAGTAGTTGCAAGTGCACTTGATGCCACATGTTCCAAAGCTATGTTGAAGATTTACACCATTATGATACATTAGAAGCTGTCATGGCACATTAATTATTTGGAAATTATTATTTAGAAATTATTTAAATATAAAGGTGTGAATGGTTGCCATTTTACTGTAAGTACACAAAGAGGATGAATTCATTTTGAAGTACCATGAGTTAATGTTTAACAAACTGTCATCACATATCCGTCAGTCATTGGTAGGGACGTGAATAATAACTAATACATTAGTTCATGTTAACTAATGTAATCGAAATGTAAAGTGCTACTCAATTCTTAACAACGGACATGGAAAAGGTGGTAGATTCATGCTATTTGTGAATACTTTTACAGAACTTTACTCTTTTTTTTTTTTTTTTTAAACTTTTTCCAGTTTTCAGAGCGCTCTGTGACCATGACCATGATGATGAAGCACCGTGATGAAAATGTGGGGTTGAATTCCCAGAATGTGAGGGAAGAGGAAGTCACAGCGGTGGCGGTAAGCGTTTTGAAAACAGTAAAGTTCACCAGGTTTTCCAAGTCTGAATAACTGCTGAAGAACTAAAGGCCCCCGTGGAAAAAAAAGGAGCAGGACAACAATCAGGATCCAGCATTCTGCAGTTGGACTCCCCAGGCAGACCAGCGGGGCCAGGCATAGCTGCCAGCGCTGTTTTCAACAGGAAAACAACACACAGGCAGGAAGTAAACCGCTATCTCAAAAGCACAAAAACCTACTGATGTCCAACACAATATTCAGCCCTCTCTGACGTCTATTTCTGAAAATTTCCCCTGAACCCTGCATTCTAAAACACCATTGCGTCATTAAAAAAAATGGCAACGAAAGCGCACACTTTATATCCAATGCGGTACTGTCATTATTATATTTAGTATTTCACATTTATAAAGTTGAACTTTATACTAATAAATACAATCAGAGATGAGTATGTTGTGGTGTAACAAGCTGGAAATTTGTCAAACACATAGTCAGTACTCCTCCCTGTGGTGACTTTGTAGTAGTGCAGTTCCCCAGTCCTGCAATTCTCCACATTACTGATTCCAGAGCTTTCTTTCATGACCATCACTTAGTCTGAATCTTTATTTTTGTAATAAATTTTAAAGCATCAATAGCTATTAAGCCTCAGGATTATGTATGGATCTTATCACTGACCACAGAAAGAACAGACAGTTTGTGACAACCTGTGGTAACTTAAATTGAATGAATATGATTCCAAATAAGATTAGGCTAGTTATTAAAACCAGTTTTCATGGCAAAGAATGTCTTGTGTCAATTAAATCTTATTGAACTTGCTCTAAAATGTATCAAATAAGTGTTACATCACTATAGAAACACTATACAAAAACACCATTTGTAGCTATCTGGTTAAACAGGAGCTAAAACATATGAAGAGGTCTGAAGACAGTTATCGCATATTGTTTGAGCATCTCCCTTTTTAAGGACCTGTACAGGTCATTCCTTCTTTGACTATATTCATAAAGCATAAATGATTGGCAAACCCAGCTAATCATGTGATAATTGTAGTAGTGTATTATAAACATTTGGTTTGGGGTATTTTAATTAACAGTCTACTCCCAGGAGAACGCTCACCTGCAATCTAAAAACTGATGGTGCCACAAAACATGTTTTCCTAATCTGGACAGCTCAGCAACTGCAGCAACTACTGTTTCATGAATGACGTAACCAATCAGGACAAACTATTACGTTCACGATAGATTTAACATTGCAGAATTTACATTAATGTTGTAATGAGTTATTCTTTTCCCTTTCTTTTACTCTTTTTACTGGATGTGTTGTAGGTGGGCCAGTAGGGGGGCAGTCTTCTCATTGAACAAAGCAGAAAACCCAGTACAGTAAGAGACACTTTTGGACAGGCACTAAACCAGAGGTGGACACCCCGGCTTCAGAACGTAAACATTCTACCGTGTATTTGTTCTAGCCATTCACTAAGTAAGGTGATTTCACTGATTAGCTCCTCTACCTGGCTGAAGAGTTGTGCTAATTAAATTCAGCTGGTGTAGTGCATGGGTGGAACAAATACGTGGCAGGACTTTTACTTTCTGAAGCCGGAGTGTCCACCTCTGGCTCTAACTCACTGTAATGTTTAAGACCCCATGGCAATGAATGCAAAGAGCAAGGGCCTCTCTGGGGTCCAGGCCATAGAACCACCCTCCTGACACAAACCTGTTGACACTGACCCTTTGCAATCAACACCTTCAGATGTACATACAATAAGTGCTCGTATGCTTAACATTCTTAGCGTGACATGGAGCTGCTCTCACACTTACTCTGTGACGTTTCTTGATAAGCCTTCTTGACATCTCTTAAAAGTTCTTCAGCCACGGCAGGCAAAAAGGAAGACATCTCAGTCCTGTGCGAGATGTGCAATGGTTACACTTACAGCTCACTCAAGACAGCCTGACATTTCAATCTTCATTCAAACGATTATTCATCATACTTACATTGCTCCAATCCAGTTATTTAATATTTTTGTTTGGGCCCCGGATGAATGTAAGTTTAAAGGACTTAAGCCTTAGAGGCAAAGTCCAAAGACCCTGGTAAGAGACAGCAGTACAGCGCTATAGAGGTACCGAGGTGATTTACAAACACAGTTTGAACACCGGCATCAAACCTACCGTCACTGAAGAGGGGCATCTTATCCGACGTGTGGCGGAGCAGACATCGAGGCCAAATTTTGCCGTTTCGACTTCCAGCGACTTGTACTTTGCACTTTAGAGCTAGGTACTTAATCTGAATCTGACGGACTCAACTTAACGCGTGTTTGTCGCCTTTGTCTTGCTAAAACACTGGTAGCTAGCTAGTGATCTTATCGTTATAGCTATTGACTGTATTTCAATAACTTTACAGTTCTCATGCTATTCCTACAACGTTATAAATAACCAGTTAGTTGTCTATATCAGTGCGATTGTTCCTTCGTGTCTGTGAAAAAGTCAATGTATCCCGTGGGGAGTACAGGTAACTGAAACATAACATTACTCACCACTAGAATCACGTTCGTTATAATGGCTACCTAGCTAATTTTCCCTTTATGCTGAACTGTAGCCAGACTAGCTAAGATAGCTAGTTAATGCTAATGTTATGCAAATGTGCAAACCAAAGAGCTAACTTTACTTCACATCACTTTTAAACTCACCTCTCCATTCCAAACGTTTCGCGCGCTGTGCTGTACAGTGAAGTGGAGCGTGCCGACGTCACGCATGGGATTGTTGTAATTGTAGTTCTCGTCACAGAACCAGGAACACACCTTTTTTTTCAATGGTTCACGCTTGTATTGTCTCCACTAGATGGCGTACGTCCACAGTTGTATACACGTATCGTGAAACATGCGTAAAATTACTATTTTTTATATGTCACGAGATGTATTTTCTGTTCCGGTTAGAAATAGTTTCTTAAGTGCAGGAATTACTGTGCTGCGTGCAGAAACTGGCGATCAACATTTACATGGAAAGCAAGTCCGCAGTCGTTTCATCTTTGGCGCCACACAACGGAAATAAAAACCACTACATTCCATGCACACGTGCACACTCGCATTCCATCTCATTTCAATTGTTGACAGAATTTATTCAGAATGAAACTGGTACCGATAACAGCATTTTTTAAAAATATTTTCCATTTTATAATGATTTCTTTCTCATCTGTTGTCTCTTTCGTGGCTTCTGTCCAGGATAAAATAAGTACGAAGGAGTTCATTAGCTAAAACATTAAATTATTGCTGTATTATGTGTTTAATCATGGGTTTTCAGCAAAATGTACTTGCACAACAAATATTTACTCGACAGATTTTTGTACAGAGCTTACATATTCATGCAAATGCATTACTGAGGTTGCTTGGACAAGGATGTTCATAGTGCCATTCACAGAACTTAATTTTTTAAAATTTCATTGTTTATTGGCAATTTTTGATATATACAACAACTTTAAAAACCTTATATTATTTCTCATTCTTATTTTCAATTCAACAAAGTTAAGACCTTCCAGAATCACACATCTTTCCAAATAGTTGGAGTGGTGTTTGATTTTTTGTATTGCGCTAAAAAATCAAACACATTAGAAAATCTCCCCAGACGTTTTTCCCTCAGAACTGACGTTCCCCATAGTTGGCATAGACAGGGCATGGGTTTTCATAATCGTTGCCTGATAAAAAGAAAACAGTACAGAAGCAGAAACTCACTCTTAACTTTCAAAGAATTCAAAGAACACAGCAGAGGAATAAACACACAGAAAAAGAATTCTATTCATGCAACATAGGGACCAATGGCAAATATTAAGAATTTTGATTCCATTGCTCTGGATTTGATATCACTGCATAAATACAATCTCTGTATTGATACACAGGTCAAAAGATTACATACCATAAATTGACCTGCCAGTGGTGTTATATCCTTGTCCTGGATTAAAATGAAAAATAGAACATCAGTTGTTTGAACAAACCAGTTTTGTGAAAAAACAGAGTCATAAACTGAAGAGATACCAGACCCAGAATTATCCTGCGCATTACCTTTCTCTTGCTCTTTATAATTGTCACTCTTACTCCACTGGTTACATGCAGTCTCCCTTGGGGGTCGATCTGTGAGGTTGAACAGAACCGCAGCGCTCAGATTCATACATTGTAATGCAGGAGGCAATAGTGAAAGGTGCAAACCTATTGCAAAGACTGTGTTGCAGTTCAAATTAAGCAGAGGTTTGTGACAAACCTGACAAACTGGTGGCGCAGAGAACATATCGACAAACTGATATTCATATTATTTCTCTATCATACAGACTACTAATGAATTTGGCATACAGAGGAAATGATTATGAATCGCTGAGAATGTACTTGGTTGGGCCTACTAGCATTTATAATTCTGTCTTGTGATGCCCTTGGACCCTGTGTGCGGTGCTGTGTATGAAACTGAATATTTTCATTGGGGCCAAAACTGAACACTGATAGAACATTTTCATGTTAAATGTTAGCTGTAAAGTAACTATATGTGCGCTTGTGGAGGAACAAGGCGCATGCTATTCTACAAGCAGAATCTTGACTGTCGACTTCTGAAATTGAATTCTTTTGAAGATAAAGGAGGAAGAATGAGGAAAGTCATGAAAACAAACCTCGCTGGTAGCTTGTGTTGGCATAGACAGAACTATTCGACCTGGTATCTGAAATATAGACAGGGTGCAGTAAGTGTTATTTCAGCGGCTCACTCTGCTGTCTGAAAAGGCTCCGTTTCGTCAGAAATGTTTCTTTGAAAACAAATGAAGAGATGCTGCAGAGCGATGATGTGCGTACATGCCTTACACATTAGTGTTATATTGAACAAAAGTATGTTAGTTTAAGGAGAGACATGCACGTCAACATAACATATAACTGAATTTTCATATGGAAGTACAACAGTCTGATATTACACTGTAATTTTGAATCATTTCATTTAAATAGGTACCGCAGATGGAGCAACCTCGAGCGATATAGAGTGATCATCCAGTGTGCTTACCAGAAGCAGGGTTTCCAGAGCTGTAGCAGGAATTAAGAGCAAAACAAACAAACAAATAAGTAGCATATTCCTCACCCTCAGGTAGTTTCAATTTACTGAGGTGGTACATATAATGGACCAGGGAGACCGAAAGAAACAAGAAAACAAGGGAATACCTTGACTGTGGTGCCTTAACACCTGCAAGGAAGGAGAAAACTCTGGTAAAGATTGTGTGTATATTGTGCTTTGTGTAATTAATCCGGTCTCACACACATTAGCCAACAAGGGAAGCGTAAAGCATTTGCATATGAAGATCAACACAACAAATTACATTGGATGGAGGGGCACACTACGAACTAACAGAAAGCGTGCTAGATTTTGGTAGCATTTTGGGGTAGTCCTAAAACGTACAGAAAACAGCTAAGCCTTTACAGGTGGGGTGGGGGGTAAAAAAGTAAATTAAGGTTCTTACATTTATACCACACACAGCAGGCACCAGTGATGAGCAGCAAAATGATGACAGCTCCACCAGCAGCCACAAAGTACCAGTTGTCCACCAAAGGATGCACCAATGTGTCCTCTGCACCAAGTGGAGCACAACAAGAAATTAAAAACGCTATTAAACCACAGTGGCAACAGCCTCTGTACGCAAATACCTTTGTGAGGAAATTGCCACCAGCATGGAGAGATCTTTGACATGATAAACTGCATGCAACTACAAACCTGTGTGCCGCTGAGCACAGCTACCAAACGCCCACTACTGTCTCATTTCTTCCTCTACCACATGCAGTAGACACACATAACCTCACAAGGGGACTTCCTTGCACTGCCCAGTGTGTCTGGCTGCACCATAAACTCAGAGGTTTAGTTAACTGAAACTAAAATGAAGAATTTGAAAGGAATCTGAATCACAGCTTGCTTGTACCAAATATAATATTGATGCTTAAGTACCCAGCCATTGGAAGCATTGAGCCTGTTAATAGCATATGTGAAGGGAGAGACTGGTGGGTTTACAAAAGTTTACATGGTAAACCACACCTGTGTGGCTGTGAAACACACAATACTGCCTCATTCCTGGCCTGTGCATTGCATTATTGGCATTTAGCAGACACTCTTATCCACGGTGAGTCAGGCATAACATATCCAATTGGGGATTCCAAAAGAGGGCTGCAAAAGGGGAAAAAACATTAAAAATGAAAAGAAAAAACACAGCTATCTCAACATTGAGCCTGCTAGTAGCAAACGTCAAGGGGGAGACCAGTGCGTTTTGTGCCATTTTAATGGCCATTACATATTGAGCACCACCACTACAATGCAGCTCTGAAGTGTGCTGGTACCTGAGATGAGTTGTCTGATCTCCACTACTTCATAGGCTATGCTGCAATTCCACCCGTCGAACAGCTCACAGCGGTACCGGCCCAGATCAGACTCCTTGACCCGGCTGATGAGAAGGGAGAAGTTCCCAGGCATTTTCTGGAAGGTTCTCACTCGGCCCCCTCTGTGATCCCAGTATGAGGGTTTCCCTGACAGCTTGATCTCCACCAGGTTATTCATAGTGCCGTGCGTCCATACGACAGCCACATCTCCACTCCGCGCCTCTTGCAGCAGGTTTTGGTTGAAGTCACATGGCAGGAGAGCATCAGAGTCAAGTGCAACGGTTACACTGATGGTCTGAAGGTGAGAGCTTCGACAGTGGCTCTGTCCTGAAAAACAACCAGCAGTGGCGTGATGACAATTAATCCAGCGTTTATTTAAAAACCTTTACTTTGCATTTTATTAAACCCAGAAATTAGTTCATATCATATGCGAGTCCTTTTTATTTTATCTTTTTATATACGTTTTACAATCTGATGCACCATTTTCAAATTAAGTTGCCAGCCGATTTAAGCTTTGACTGGTTCAAAACCTTTATCAAAGTCTTATTTGTCAGAATTTAAATTAATTCATATGTACAATTGCAGATATAGTACACTATCAAATTCTGATACATCTGTGTATTGACAGAGGCGCACACATAATTTTGATATGTGGTAACTCAAAACCATTTTTTGAAAATGAAAATTCAGGTTGAGATTTCTAATTCATGGTTGGTGATTTCAAAATTAAAATAGAAAGACAGGAACACAATGACATTCGTTAAACTGTTGAGTATAACCAATTATTTTGTCTTCATAAAAGATAAAAGATTCAAAAAAACTTAATAGATCTGTTCCTTCCAATTAATATAATGAACAACGTATTGTACAGGTTATTTTTCATCTTTACTTTAGTAAGTTTTTGCTCTTTGTGACACCTGCTGCCACAGTAAGCAACATATCAATACATGATGACTGTATAATGATTCATACATTAGTTTTAAGTTTTATTAGGCATTCCCTGACAACTGTGCTTAAATAAGCGATACAAAACAGTCCCTGTTTGGTTTTTTTTTTTTTTTCATGGTGCAGCACTGATACCTGATTGCAAAGTAATTTCCTGTTTAAAAGGTCAAAAGCACCAGGTACTTACCTATCACAGACATCACATCACAGCACAAGATCACCCACAAGATCATCCACAAGGTCCCATGTTTAATATATGGCAACATTGCTCACAATAGCCCTTTTTCTAAAGAACTGTAGCTAATCTATTAGTGGGTGGCGTCTAAGTTTGCCTTTGACCAACTTGTGGTTTCCTCAGCCTTGAGTGAGTGACAACTCACTATGAAAGCAAAATATGTGCTACTAAACCATTTACACTCTCATAACAGGCATATATGACCAAGTTCTTCTAAAAATGTTTGTGCACTGCTCAGTTCAAATAGTGATCAACTAGCAGTCTGAGGTAGTGTTTCAGAACTGGGCTTGGAACCTGAACACAAATGGTCCCATTCTCAGGAGGGGCACTGTCATTGTACACAGGAGTGTGGTGCTTTACCTGGACTTCTTAAGTAAAACAGCAACACGGACATGTCACATTTAAGCCTTGTTTATTTCCCTACATAATGTTCCCTTGGCTGGTGCTTCTTCATTTGTCTAGTTTACAAATATTTTAACTTTGTTCCAAGGGACAGTAGTGATTTCATAGTCAAAGTCATAGTCATAGTCTTTAATAACAAGGTATAGAATACAAATATATTTACTTATCAAAGGGCCTCGATGGGGTATTTCTACATTTTGAGGACATCAACTGAATTTGTTTCTCCAAAGGAGCAAGGTGAAGGTGCAACACTCCTCTGATGTCATCTGAGCAACTCTGGTGCCAGACAACCATGAGATGAGAAGACTCCGCTGACATATTCACCCATACCCTGGGGAAATGAAGGCAAATTGTTCTGCATGGACCCAGTTACTGTTAGCTGATGACATGGCTGGGATCAAAACTGGGCAATAGGGCTATGAACTTGAAACAAGAGTTCTGATAAGTGAGAAGCTCGTAAAATCCCCTAAGTGCAACACTTCCAAGATTATTATAGCAAAGTCTCTTTTCAGAAACATGGTCATGTTAACAAACATAATTTACGCACACAGTAAAAAACAGATAAATAATGTAGGTAGTAGATTCTTTAGCAATCATAATTAGCTAAAAGTTACATTAACACAGAGCTAGTAGAACTAACTTGCTCCCTGATTACTAAACTAGCTATGGAACTAACTATTTTGACAAATTGTTACATGTGTTACCTCAAGTATGGGCACACCATCTTATGAATGTTAGTGAACTCGTTCTCTTTTTAGCAAGGTAAACATATCGTCTTGTCATTTTTGAAAAATGGTTACTAGGCTTTGTTGACAGAATTGGACCTTGGCACACCATAAAGATCACACAAAACAAAATACATTTATGAATGTTATTCCACCGAAAGATCCTCTCTGCTTCAAGCTTTAATTCTGACCAGAGCTGCTATTCATCAATTGTCATTCAGTGAAAATATCCCAAAAATCAGTTAAACAAAGAAAGGTAAGTTGTCCAATGCTGCAGGGTGCTGCACACCACATAACTGCAATGCCATGTGCTTTTATGCCACATTTTTTGTATTGTAACTTTCCAATGTTATATGTTGAGTGGTGTGGTTAGATGGCAAAACATGTATAGAACAGGACTGGGCTAGAGTTTGTGTTGCTTACAGACTTCGGCCTGCCCACCTCGAAAGGAAACCAAACAAAGTTGCATCCGCATGACAAGCCCTCCATGAAACTCGAGTCACACAGAACAAGCTTTATTGTCAATAACCACAACTTCCTGTTATCATGTACCCACTTCCAGAAAGAAAGCTGTACTGAGATGCAAACCACATAGTCTAACAATGTAGGGGCTGCAATGACAGTGGTCAGTCCAGCTATAAGATTTACTAAAAGGAACCATTTAAATTCAGCATGCTGTATTCACCAACGCATTTCACTTTCAGCTTTATAGCCTGAAAGGCAAAACTAACCACTAATTTGATTATTGACTGAATGTAACCAATGTGTTATGCTTAATGCTTGTGTCTCATACTAATACACTCAAAATTATATTCTTTTTTAAGTGTGAATTTTGTTTACAATTCATAACAAGTAGAACACATTTTGAAATTGAATAACACTGAGTTGTTTACCTGTAAAAATCATCATCCTGTGAATTATATGAAAATAAATTATTTGAAATGGAAAGAAATGGACATCACATTTCAATGGTGGAGAGCTCATCCAATTTATTGCTTGTTTTAATTTATTGATCTGAACCTTTATAACTGACATTATGTGGTATAAACAGTGAATTTCAGCATGATGAGACACATTAGATTTAAAGTCTCAAATTTTTCAACAGACAAAAAAAGTTATCACTGCAAAAGTGTGGACAGATGGAAAACTGGATCACTGCATGGACAATTCCTGTATAATGTCTGTGTAAGATTCAAGTTTTAGAAACTCTCTCTGTTGCTGTCGTAAGTACTCAACATTCCATCAAAAAAGGATGCCAAACGGCAGTGACTCTCAGTAGAAATGAGAGAAATTAGAGCATCATCTCTGGAAGTTTAAAAACAATGAGTTATCAAATTCAGAATAGTCTCATTTGTTACTTAGAAAAGCAAATATACAGATATGTGTTGATGATGGGAGGAGAATGCCTCTATACAACAGAGCCCTGATCTGTTATCTGTGCAGCTGTATAAACCCATATTAGGATTCCAGGTTGAGAGAAAGTTCAGTCCTTCACTGGTATGAAGAGAAACACTGAACCAGCACAGTGTGCTGTGTCAGGCTGGTGTCAGTGTTCATACAGCGGACGTAGAGACAGGAAGAGGCCCACTCACTGACATGTCAATCACCGCCACCACAGCCCTTTTAATATTGGGTTGTAGAAGCTGTAATTTATACTGAGCGCAGGCTCTCAAACCTTCTGCAGTGCAGCCAGTGGCGTCGTTAGGTCCGATCATTCGGGGCTATAGCCCCGAATATTTTAAGCCTAGCCCCAAATATTTTCGCCCTGAAAAAGGAGGTGTTTATAGCAAAACAACAGACAGACAGTGTAACAGAGCGGAACTTGACTTGCAGCGTCCGAAGGTGTGATAATATTTATTTATTATAAAGGTAGATATAACCTCCCCAGCCTACCGATGCTGAGCTCTCTTCAAAAAAAATAGCTAGAAATGTCCCTGAGTGCAGCCATCCAAAACAGATGTCACAGGTTTAATTAAGTGCTAGATATAATCACTTTGCTCATGAGTATTATTTCCAAGCAGGCTCGGCACAAGACAATCCTGTCTTTTCATCGGCCGTGAGCTCATGGACACAGACAATTACATTACTGTATCCATCGACATATCATTTGATTGATCCGAGAGACGCCTGCTCAACTAATGCTCTTAGACAGCACACAATGACCAGCTCTTGAGCTGTTGATAGATTGTGTCTTTCTTGCAATATGTAGCTGAAAAATAAAATACAATTAGAGGTCTGTGCTGTACAGCTTCATTTTTCATAATGACATGCCAAACATTGATATAGAACTACCAGGGCATAATCTTGAACAGAATTGAAATTTTGAGCCTTTGGCGCCCCCAGCTGAAACAAAGCGGTAACACTGCATCTGCAATTCCACTATTTGTTCTGCAGATTTCCATTTACAACCAGTGAGAGTTTATTCAGAATGCAACCAGTAAAAAGACAATAGGAATTGAGTTTAAAATATATCCAATGTTGTAAAGATTTCTATTTTTTTTTATCTGTTGACTCTTTCATGGCCTCTATCCAGGGCCAAATATGTAAGAATGAGTTTATTAACTCATTAATTAAATAATTTATTGCTGTATTATGTATTTATGCATATATTTCAGTAGAAATGTACTTGTAAAATAAAATTTTTGCATAATGGATTTTTAGAAAAACATACACCAAATGTATACTAATACTGAGGGTGCTAATGGAATAATGTCAGACAGCCAGCCAGCTTGGACTCATACCAGGGTGTTGACAGTGCCATTCATCACAGTTACTGATTTGTTTTTATTGTTAATTAGTTTGCTATACATTCAAACAACTTTTAAAAAGCTCCACAATTTGTTTAAATTCAATGAAGTTATTGAATGACCTTCCAGTACTGTACCCCTTTCCAAATAGACCAGGCCTTCAAAGCCATCACCTTCAAAGCCATGGCTGACTGAGGCACAGTGTACCAGCAGGACTGAACTCCACTCACCTGAACCGAGATGGAAAAAATCAAACCTGCCCTCTGACCTTGTGAATATGACCATCTTCTCTCACCTTTCCCCCCTGATGTCTCATCTAAGGGCTCAAACTTTCAAATATTGAAGCAGTTTCTAACAGCCCTTAGATGCTATTCTCTACCTTCTCCTCCCCACCGTCTACCTCCACCTCCTCATACGCTCCCTGTTAATGAAAATGCATCTGATTTTGAGTAGCCTAACATACGTCAGCCACTAACTCCAGCAGCAGACACATGCGCCCCAAAGCTCAGTGGTACAAATGTGGTGATACAATCTAGTGGTGGTACAAACCTTGTGGCTGGAAATTGGAGATAATAGTTTAAGGCTGTGTACAATATGACAATACTTGCACCCTTTGTGGTGACATTTCCTAAAATTTCAAAGAAGGTACTGACGGTAGTTTTTTGCAGGTTGCTCTGAGTAACAGTGCCTGCTGAACTAATAAGTACAACATGAAACAAATACGCACATTCATATTAAATTTTTACAGTTTTACAAAAAAAATTAAACACATCTGAGAATCCCCAACACCCCGAAGTTTCTCCCTCATAATTGATGCTCCACATAGCTGGCATAGAGAGGGCATGGCTTTGAGTAATCATTGCCTGATAAAGAGAAAATTGTAAAAGTAAAAATTCTAATAATATATATTATATAATATTAAAAAGAAAATACACATAAAGAGAACTGTTTGTGTGCAACATAGGGATCAATAGCAAATATTAAGAATTTTTACGTCATTTCTCTTGATTTAATATCATTTCCAAAATAAAATATCTGTATTTATACAGAAATTAAGCATTTACATACCGTAAATTGGCACATCAGTGCTGACCGCTGGTCCTGGATTAAAATGAAAAATAGAACATTAGTTGTTCAGATGAAAGAGTTATGTGATGGAATTGAGCCTTAAGATGAAGAGATATCAAAACTAAAAATATGAACACTACCTCTCTCTTGGCCTCTGTAATTGACTCTGTAATTGCTACTTTCAGTATCTCTCAGGGGTCGATCTGTGAGGTCAAACAGAGATGTAATACTTAAATTCATAGACTATGATTTATGAAACATTAGTCAAAAGTCTAAACTTATTGTAGAAACATTGTTGCAATTCAAATTCTATTCAATTACAGGGTTGTGAATTGTAAAGCATCAGTGATATTTTGACCTGAGGTAAAGATGTAAATTCTGCCAACAATATAAAAACACAAGGCAAAGACAGTACAAAAACTATCCTTAACTACAGTCTCAAGAATAACTATGAATTGTTGATTTTTATGCTAATTTCTCCATTGATAGTACCCAACAAACTGATGAAAAACACAATCTCACATTATAATGCATCTGAAATTCAGGCTAATAGTTGTGCAACCCTGAGAATGTTGTACATTCATAATTCTACTTTGTGAGCCCTTTGACACGTTTTAACTTGGATTAGACTGAAACACTCTCCAGTTCCATAGGACATTTTCACGTTAAATGTTAACTGGAAGTCAACTGCATGTGCACTTTTGGAGGAATAAGGTGTATGCAATTTCACAAATACAGTTTTGACAATTTACTTTTTCAAAATGAGCTCATTGAAAGAACAAAATAAGAGGGAGCGAGGAAGGTCATAAAAATCAAACCTCGTTGGTAGCTTGTTTCAGCGTAGCAAGAATTATCCAACCATTCTAAAACACAGACAGGGTGAAGGAACGGTCATCTGAGTGTCTCACTTTGCTGTCTTCATTTTAAGAAAAGTGTGCATTTCATAAAGATTTCCATGGAAACAAATGAAAATATGCTGCAGAGCAATGACATGCATGCGTGTTTTACATATTAGTGCCACAGTCAACATTTCAAACAGAGATATGCGATGCAGCTGTCTTACTGAATTCAGTTTCTTTATGGGGTAGTCCAATATTTCATTGTTTGTACATTTGAAAAGTAGTTTCATTTAAGCAGGCAAAATAGCTGGAGCTTTGCTGAAAACTATTACAGAGCCATCAAGTATTCCTACCTACAGCAGGGTTTCCAGACCTGTATTAGGAAATAAGAAAAAGAAAAAAAAAAAACAAACCAAAAAAAAGACAAAATAAATAAATAAATGGCATATTCTTGAAATTACGTGGGGCAGAAAAGATCATTTCAATTAAAATACAGTTTCAAAGAGTTTTTGCTGAAGTGCTATGTATATTTGGAATACAATGTTCAGCTGGAAAACCTGTAGAGAATACCTTGACTGTGGTGCCTTAACCCCTGCGAAGAAGAAAGAAACTCTGGTAAAGGCTGCGTATATTGTGCGATCGGTGCAGTCGCACTTCAAGTAATTGAAATGTTCTCACACACGTTACCCGACGAGGCAAGTGTAAAGCATTTGCGTATGAAGGTAAACACAACTACTTGCACAGGTGGGGGGGGGTATGGCACACACATGCAGCAAACAGACAGCCTATTAGATTTTGGTAGCATTTTCGGGGTACTGCTGAAAAATGCAGAAGACAGCGAGGCCCATATAGTTGGAGTGGGGAGTAAAAGAGCAGTAAATTAAGGTTCTTACATTTATACTGCACACAGCAGGCACCGGTGATGAACAAAAAAACTATGATGGCTCCACCAGCAGCCACAAAGTACCAGTTGTCCACCAGCCACAGTGTTTCCTCTGTACCAAGTCAAGCCACAGGCAAAGTCACATTTAGAATAAAGTGTTAACAGCCTCCGTACACAACACGCCCTGAGGAAACGGCAAATGCCACCAGCAAGGGGAAAACGTTTACATGCTAAACCACACCTGTGTGGCTGTGAAACACACACTACTGCCTCATTCCTGGCCTGTGCATTGCATTACTGGCATTTAGCAGACACTCTTATCCACGGTGAGTCAGGCATAACATATCCAATTGGGGATTCCAAAAGAGGGCTGCAAAAGGGGAAAAAACATTAAAAATGAAAAGAAAAGACACAGCTATGTCAACATTGAGCCTGCTAGTAGCAAACGTCAAGGGGGAGACCAGTGCGTTTTGTGCCATCTTAATGGCCATTACATATTGAGCACCACCACTACAATGCGGCTCAGAAGTGTGCTGGTACCTGAGATGAGTTGTCTGATCTCCACTACTTCATAGGCTATGCTGCAATTCCACCCGTCGAACAGCTCACAGCGGTACCGGCCCAGATCAGACTCCTGGACCCGGCTGATGAGAAGGGAGAAGTTCCCAGGCATTTTCTGGAAGGTTCTCACTCGGCCCCCTCTGTGATCCCAGTATGAGGGTTGCCCTGACAGCTTGATCTCCACCAGGTTATTCATAGTGCCGTGCGTCCATACGACAGCCACATCTCCACTCCGCGCCTCTTGCAGCAGGTTTTGGTTGAAGTCACATGGCAGGAGAGCATCAGAGTCAAGTGCAACGGTTACATTGGTGGTCTGAAGGTGAGAGCTTCGACAGTGGCTCTGTCCTGAAAAACAACCAGCAGTGGCGTGATGACAATAAATCCAGCGTTTATTTAAAAACCTTTACTGTGCATTTTATTAAACCCAGCAATTCAAGAAATTAGTTAATCAGTTAATGTAATTTGTTTCATTCTTTAAACCTGAAATAATTTGGTGGTACAGTGATACACATTTTCTTCTCTATTTATACTCCATCTGTTTTTAAAGTAAAATCTCAATTCAAAAAATTTAAAGTTCAATTTCAGTGAAAGCAACAGTGAATGCTTTCATAAAGTCATGTTTTTTCAAACTATTTCGTGGACAGAATCATAGACATGGTACAACATCAAACTGTGACTAAATTATATATTTTTAAAAAGGCACATGCTGACTGAAATATGACATCTCAAATTATGGAACATTAAAATTTAAACACAGCTATTTGCTTCATGATTTTCACTTTAAAAATCAGAAACAGGAAGGAAGTGAAACACATTTGTTAAAAATTAAGCTGAGAATAAGCATATTTTGCCCTGATGAAAATAAGACAAATCAGTCGAGCTATTAATTCAGATGAATGTTATGAACAACATTCATTTGAATTAATACATAATGTTTAGGTTTTTTGCTAAGGTTTTTTGTTTGAGCATTTCGCTGCAAATATGTTCTATAAAACATTTCCTGTTTGTTTTAGTGTTTTTCATGGTGCAGCATTGATACGTCTTTGAAAAGTAATTTCCTGTTTAAAAGGTCAGAGGCACCAGGTACTTACCTATCACAGACATCACATCATAGCACAAGATCATCCACAAGGTCCCATGTTTAATATATGGCAGCATCGCTCACAATAGCCTCCTTTCTAAAGAACTGAAGCTAATCTATCAGTGGGTGGCGTCTAAGTTTGCCTTTGACCAACTTGTGGTTTCCTCTGCCTTGGATGGCGACATCTTACTAGGACCTCAGCACACTCTGCTGCTTAACTACACTCTTATGTATATGTCCGCATACACATACAGTAGAAATTTGTATTTTTTATGAGTCCTGCATAGCAAAGCAGTTTCAGTGGTGACGTCATTCTCCCCCCACCCCAACCCTACCTATGGTGGTCAGATGAGCGCTGTGCTCCCACTTACATGTTTTTACCCCCCCCCACACTGGTCTCGTCTCACTGCGACACCCTCTGCAGTTGTGTAAGAGTAGTGAAGTGCAATCCTCTGATATACCTGCCCAATGGCAGTTCTTCCACACCAAGTCCCACACTGAGGCGCAGAGAAAGGGGAGCCAATCAGAGGATAGGCACTGGGGGCCTGACAGCAGAGAGACAAGAAAACTGGCCAATTTAAACGACTCTATCCCAGGAAGAACAATGCAAACTTTTTCCACTGGTGAGGACTCCCACACATCGTTGGCAAATGACATGACCGGGATACATTTCTTACCAAGGTTGGGAAATACCAAAACCGGAGATTCTTCTGGTGTTTCTGCTTTTTGTCAGTTGACAAGCATTTGAATTCCTGGACTTAAGTGACTAACGATATTATGGTCAACTATTCAAATTTAAGAAACGAAATTTACCCAAACACACTCATGAACAAATAATATTACAATCTAGGTAGAAGATGATGATGTCAGACCTATCATAAAATTTGATGAGAAAATTGGACTAGGCAATTCAGCAAATACTGTAGGGCTGCTCACCAGCATCATTCACTTCCAGCTAAGGTTTACAGACTAGAAGACAAAACAAACCACTGCGTTTATAGTTTTTGCCCTTTCTGTAACCCTACTTTCATGTTGTGGTCCGCATGTATTCTTGGCTCATCTCACCACCACAATTTCCGCATTTGTGCAGGAGCGCTGAGCAAAAACAAATGCGGTCCACTGCCACACATCACACGCAGCCAACTTTGTATTTTTTTTGTGCAAGTCAGACAGCACACTACAGTGCTACTCTGCTGGTGTCATCTGAGCCAACTCACTGCTGGCTTACCCATCCCTGTCCCCATTAGGACAAAGCCATTCGGTCCTCTGTTGCAGGTTCCCGGTCATCGCCTACGAGTGACACGGCTGGAAACAAAACCAGGGTGAAAGGCTCAGCATGCACCTTAACAAACGAGCAGTTTCACCCATGTGCGACAATGGACACCCCAACCCCCTTATTGACTATTGACAAAATTATACTTTTTAAAACCGTGATACGGTTTACAAAATGTAAAAAATATGTTACATTCACAATGCATTTTGAAATTCAGTCAACATTTAATTGCATTCGTGTAACGAAATCATCCTGTGAATTGACTGACTATAAATCAATTGAAATGAAAAGAAATGGACATGATGTTTCAAAGGTGGAGAACTAATCCACTTTATTGATTGGTCTGAACTTTTGTAATTGACTACTTAAGAGACATTGTGCGATACAAACATTGCATTTCAACATCATGAGACACATGGATTTTCAAGTCTCAATTTTTTTTTTAACAGACAAAAAAGTTATCACTGCAAAAGGTTGGACAGATGGAAAGCTGGATCAATGCACGGATCAATTCCGTATAATGTCTGTGTAAGATTCAAGTTTTGTAAACTTTTTTTCTGCCGTTATTGTTGTAAACACTCGACATCCCATCAAAAAAGGATGAGAAACATTGATGTTGAAAATAGGGGGGAAAAAAATCAGAACATCATCTCTGGGAGTTTAAAATTAGAAACAAATTGAAAAACAATGAATTACCAAGTTCAGAATAGACTCGTTTGTTACTTAGCAAAGCAAGACCATAAGCAAATGGCAAAACAAATTATACTATGCTTTACATATCCTTAGATTTGTTATCAACATTATCATCATTGCCGACCTTATTACAAATGCAATGTGAATTACAATTCTTCTGATGAGAACAAAGAGAACTGAGTTTCAGTTTAATTCTGGAGAGAGAGGTCATGGAAGTGCATTTAGCCTCCACTACAGCAAAGCGGTAACTCCACTACATTTGACTGTACCATATGCAAAGTTATACTGCAGATTATTTGTTACAACAGAATATTATGAACCAGTAACAAGCTGAAATGTCAAGATTTCCAGAAGTCGTGAACGTCGATCAAAATCTGCAAGCATGTGCGCTTTGCATGAGCTCAAATAATTTATAAAACAGGTAGTATGTTTTTTTTGTCATTTTTTTGTTAAAAGTTATAATGCAAAAAGTGCAACAATGGTGCAGTTTTTTGTTTGGTTGGTTTTGTCTTTTTTTTTTTTACTTTTTTTTTTTTTTGGGAAAGTCGAACACACGTAATTCAGACTTCTGCCAGAACAATATCAAAGACATGAGAAAAAACACCAATGAATATTTCAGAGGGGAGGGGGGGAAAAAGCTGCCTTCCTCCAGCCGAGTGGCATGGCGACTGTTCTTATCAGGACAGGGGTTACAAAATGCGTTTTCACCTCGACAACATCCCAGCGTCAGAAGTGGGAACATTCTACATCAGCTGGAAACCATCACAGAGTGCAGAGTGCGGCCAGAGCTTCGGTTCCGACTGTGACCTCCGTTAACATCGGCTTACTCAAAAAAAAAAAGAGCTTAGTTACAAGATAGATCAGCTTAGGGGCTCAATAATATCAAAAAACAAATGACAATAAATTAAAAATACACGAGCTTATTCTTCTTCCACCTTCAAAAAAAGGGTTTCAACACCAGTGTTCTGAACATTCAGGCACACCCCAGAGAACAGAAAGGAAGATTACTTTTGCTTTCTTTAAGGGGATAATACTTTTTTTTTTTTTTTTTGAAATGAAAGAAAAATGGTATACCCATGCATTACTTCCACAGTGCTGCAAAAGACTTGCATCCAAATTACAACAGCTGAAACGTAAATTGTGTTTTTTTTTTTTCCTGTGTTTTACTTGAATTATCTGTTTAAGTTCGGCAATGTGCACAGCGCTTCAGGCCGGGCTGCTGCTTGCCGGCTGTGGGATCTCTGCGTTACGGTACCCTTTCTCCCCACGGCAGGCACAAACACGCCTCACTTCACCGCGTCTCTGTGCTCACAGAGGGCACCCGCTTCGCTCTGTGAAACCTACCGCCGTGAAAATCACTGGTGAAACACGGATCCACCTCACAAACGAAAAACAGATCGAATTTTAAAAGCAACATAAAAAAACAAAAAAAAAACAGAAATCAAGTAAAAGAAAATAAACACTGCAAAAAAGTTATTCTCTATTTACATACAATGATTTAAAGGACACAAGTATTTCTTTACAAACAGAAAATTGAACAAAACAAAATTTTTTTTAAAGAAATAGTCTCTGATGTTTCTTTACATTAGAAGTTCTTCATCTGTATCTCGTTTTTTTAAACAAGTCTAAAATGCTGGCTTTTTTTGTTTTAGCTGACAGACTACGTGTTAAAGCTTCCAGACGTGAGTCTCCTGAAGGTTCAGCCTGTCGCCGTTTTGCGCGGCTCCTGCTGTCCTAGCCAGCCGCAGCCGTCATGGCCTCGCTCTAAAGGAGCTCCCCCCGCAGTGCCGGCGGGGGTGAAGGATGGAGGAGGGGGGGGGCGTGCCGGGAAAGCCTGGAGCAGGCCGGGCCTCGCCCCCCTCCGACGGAGGCTGCTGCGCGCGGGCTCTCAGTCGTCGCTGTCCGACAGGGTCTCGTACTGCTCCGACAGCAGCGGCTCGCGCTCCCACACGCGAGTCTGGGGCACGGCGCCGGGCTGCTGCTGCGCCTGCAGGGAGGGAGAGGCGCAGGCCATGGAGGAGGGCGGCGTGCTGCTCAGCATGCGCATGGTCAGCGGGTTGTAGGGGAACTGCATGGAGCCTGGGGAGGAGAGACAGCCGGGCACAAAGGGCGGTTAGCGCAAAGCTCCGGAGGCGCCGCTGCCGTCTTAACCGCAGCTTCGACACAATTCATCCTAATAGTGGCGTAGTGCTCGGCCCTGCTGAAAATCTTTCATATGAGGGATTCCACAAAGCCACGGCGTGCTCACGCACAAGGCCGAACACTGAGGCTTCTTTTGGCCAGGACAGGGCGTGTGCTAACCTGTGGATGAGGGTCTGTCCTCCCAGGTCCATGCCGGCGCCTGTCGGTGGTAGTCTCCCTCTGAGTGCACAGAGGAAACGGACGAGGGTCTCTCTCCTCCAGCGTAGCCCTGCCCTGGGTTGGGTGACTTCGATTTCCTGCTGCCGGCTTTCCCCAGAAGCTTCTGCTTGCTACCTGACATGCCTGTGGAAGAATACATTATGGATATTATTATCAGCGCTGAGATGCCACGGGGCACTGGCCATTTCCTGTTCCACAGAACAATCGTGCATCTTTCTTCAAACTAATGCATCAATATTGTAAGGATCAAAGCATCATAGGCCTGTGTAGTCAGTTTCCAATTGTTCTGCATGCTGTGCATATGTATGTCAGTATGTGTACGCATGCTTGTTGTCACGCAGAGGTGTGTGTGTGTGTGTGTGTGTGTGTGTGTGCGTGCGTGTGCGTGTGCGTGTGCGTGCGCGCGCGTATACACAAGCTTGTTGACGTGTGTGTATGCATATGCGTGCGTATGTCCCAGTGACCTGTGTTGGGGGAGGGGCTGGCTTCCTGCCTCTCCATGCCAGGAAGCATGTTGCCGCTGGGCTGGGATCCGCCACCCTGGTGCTCCTCATGCTTCTCCTCAAAGTTTCCCATCAGGGCTTTGCGGATGATGTCCTCCAGGCCCAGGTTGCTGGCTGGATCACTGAAAGAGTGATTCCTGGCGCTGACGCTACCTAACAGGCCAGGGTACGCATGGGGAGATGAGGAGAGAGGAAAGTGAAACACAGCACTAAGGGAGCGGGCTAATAAAACTGACATGCGGAAAAATTAAAGGCAAGCAAGGCCATTGTGAGACAGACAGACATTTTACGACAAAAAGCAAAAAATATCTTCTTCAGATAAAGATGAAAGTTAGCTCTGATGGATGCAATGATGTTTGCACATCAAAGAGTACCATCTCTCATATTTGTTTTCTTTAACAGTAGCTCAAACCCATTTTAATACTCACTTGAGCTTGTCACAGCAGGCAAGTTGAAGATTTCAGTGCCAGGCTGTGCACTTGCTGCAAAAACAAATACGGAAAACATTAAAACAAGGTCTAGCATCAATAAAATCTATCAGTAAAGTAAGATCAACTTATGAGCATGACTGTTATTTTATGCAAGATTATTTTTATTGCTCGCTTCAAAATTTTTACTTTTTTCAGTTGTTTAGTACTAAAAAAAACTTCAGCACAAGAACTGCACAGACGCGAGAGACTGAAACCAAGATAAAAGTTGGTACATTAAAACCACATATTTGCCACATGCCACATATTTTGACAACACACTATTGGTCAATACCACCTTGCAATTACAGAACAGAAAGGAACTCTTATCAATGCTTGAATATAAGCTGTTATTAGGCTTGAGGGTTCAGACAGCCCTTTCCTGGTATGAGAAGCAACACTGAATCAGCACACAACTGGGGTTTCTTTTTTCAGCCTGGTGTCAGTGTTAGTGCAGTAGACGTACGGAGAGAAGGGAAGAGACCCACTTACCCACATCTGAATCACCGCCACCAGAGGAGTTCAACTTACGAAATATCTCCTGCTTCTTGGATTTCACCATTGGGGAGGTGCTCTCCAGTTTAGTAAAGAAGGAGGGCAAATAGCTTACGCTCCCAGGAGAGCGAGAGTCGTTCCTGTAACCAAAGAAAGGGCAGGGTTGAGTGCTACCCGCGCCACTCAGCGTTTTCCCCCCCTCCCCCTCCCCCGCGGCACATGCGACAGAACTCTGTGCTGCAAATTCCGCCGGCCACACCCTAACTCTGACCGTGCCCTTTTGCTACGCTAAAAATACTCAAAAGGCTAAATATTAACCATCGGTTCAGTTATTTATACTGTGTTCTTACTCCGTGTCCTGAGGAAGGTTCTTGCACTAAAAACATACCAGATATTTATAATCTGACCCGAGAATTGGCATGGCATAATGTGCCACTTAACGCAGCAGCCTGGACGACCCGCGTGACAGACGTTTGACAGAGACGGAGCCCTTTAGGTGCCAGACTGCGCCATCTCAGCTCTAGCACAGTGAGTCACAGGGCAGATTTCAACGACGCAGCGGTCCGGACAGGATCAGCAGACAGGGCTAACCGCCCATGTACACACGCAATTTGGTCAAGTTCTTCCCTTTTTCTATTTTTGTAACTTCTGTGGTCTTTCGAACATTGCGTGACCCCGGCCGGGAGTTGGAGGACGGCGAGGCGGCGGCGGCGCTGCGTACCTCTGCTCTGTGTTGTCAGCCTCTCGCCTCTGCGCCTGCTGCAGCAGGGCCTCCTGCTTGTCCAGGCCGGGGTAGCTCTGCGGGGGCGAGATGGGCTCGTAGCTCTCCACGGACCCAGCGCCGCGCTCCGGGGACTTGCCAGGCCTGCGGAGGAACGGGGAGAGAGGACTCAGCGCATCGGCACAAAAGACACGCCTGGCCCAGAAGGGTGGCTTTCCCCTTCAGGTCCCTGATGAATGAACGGTGCCCCAGGGAGCTGCTCACAGTCACGATAACCTGTGCGCACATACATGCATGTTCATACGGCATACACTCTCTGTTCTCTCATGCTGGAAGTCGCTCTGGATAAGAGTGTCTGCAAAATGGATGTAATGTAATGCAATGTAATACATGTGGGGATCTGTTGATGTCTATCTCTGTATACATTGGTGGGAGTAAGTGGGGGTGACAACAGGGAGTCCCTTAAAGTCCCAGGAAGAGCAGGGAAACAGATCTGTATCTGAACTTGTCTTTGTTGTTGTTTGAATGGTGGGAAATGCACTGTTTTCTTCTATGATTGCAAAAACCAAAAAAAATTTGCTTACAAAACAATAAAATCACAGCGGGCTGCAGTGAGCAGGCCGCAGTAGGGGTTGGGTGTTTTTATCAGATTTACAGGAGGTGCTGGTGGCCGGGCGCTCCTACCTCGTTCTGGGCTTGTCGGAAGCGTTCTCAGGTGACACCCTGCTGGATGGCCTCGGATGATGTGCAGACTGCGGCTGGCCCTGGGTCTCAGGGCTGTAGCGGCTGGGTATCTTGGCCCGGCCGGAGCCGGCACCAGAGGCGGCCGAGGCCGAGCTTTGGAATGTGGCAGGAGAGGAGGTGGCCGGGGAAGCCTGGGGCGCCTCCTGGTTTCGGGCGAAGTCCTGGGTGATGATATGCTGCGAGAAAAACAGGTGGCACTTTACTGACAGCAACCGCATCCGTCTCTTTTCATTACAAAGCCATGTCTCTGTTTTCAGTGCGAACAAATCATTCGTCACAATTACACACGGCGGCTTATTGCCGTCTGTAGCTTCCCGTGTCCCACCCGCCCTACCGAAATGTGGTCCGCCAGGGTCATGACGCAGTGCGTCTTGGGGACCTGGCCGTACACCTCAGCCTGGGAGTGGGGGGGCTGCTGGGGGCCCGACGGCTCCGCCTGCTGCCGGTACCGGCTCATCTCGAAAGCGCGCACAGCTCCTGCGGGGTAATCCAGGATAGCGCATTACGAGACCAGCAGGAAAGGGACAAACGTCCCGTGCCAAGAGCTGCTAATCCTAGGGTAAAAAAGCACCTGTCTGTGCCGTTTTCCACTGCCGCAGGCTGCTGACGAGAGTCACCTTCAGCTGTTGTACTTATCATTCCACTGTGCTTAGCAGATGCTCTTACCCAGAGTGACTTACATAGCTGACAATTTTTACATGTTACTCATTCCTACAGCTGGATATTCACTAAGGCAATTCAGGTGAAGTACTCTGCCCACGGGTGCAACATCACTGCACCACTGGGGAATCAAAACAGCAGCCTTACATCTGCCACTTGATATAGTGGGTTTCAAAGGCACCACCTGAAAGGTTTATCTGGGAGGAGGGGGTTCAAGCCCTGAAAATTATTTGGTTGGATGCATCAATATTATCTTACACAGCATTTGAGTCTGATTATGTAGAGTGTTCTGGGTAAACAAGGTCAAGGTCCCCGATTGCAAGACTGTTCCCTTGATACAAATATTAACAACAGTATCATAGAGTAAGCATATTAATAATTACTTATCTAAATGCATGTTAAACCAACACAGCCTGCATATATGCACATTAAGTATTTTTTCAGTAGCTACGTTGACAGATGGATGACCAGTTCACTGAGTAGAACATGCAGTAATGTATTTAACATGTCAGATCTAATGGACCTTACTTTGTCTGTCATGAAAAGCTGGCAATGGCCTGACTTTAATGCCTTTAACGTTCCTACGATTCTGGCTCGCTCTGCTGACTAAGAGGAGAACACTAAGCGATCTGCACTGAACCTGCTGCTCTCTGAGCTCCGCTCTGGGTGTTGGTTCCCCTACCTGCAACTTGGGCTGATTTCTCCTGACCGAAGGGCCCGTCCTGCTTGTCCTGGGGCTGAGCGGGGGACCCGGCTGGGCTGATCACCTCTATGGCGCCGCTGCCCGCCGCTTCATAACGACTAGAGGACACTGAACAGCGTGGAGACCAACAGTTAGGGCTGTGCTACCCACCCTGCACCCCCTGACTGCGTGGTGAGGTATTCCCAACAGTGACACCCACCCGAAGTTCAGGCATACAGAATTACTATGCTGCCGGTACAGTACCCGTACTGGTCGTGTCTGTGGTGGCAGACATGTACAAGAAACGGAGTTTCAGACCGCTGTGTGCTTGGCGATACACAGGGAGTGCAATCTCCACGTGACTGACAGGGCATGCTGGGAAATGAGTGAGCCGGCGCAGGCGGGGGGACTCACGGCTGCTGGAGGAGTCGGAGCTCTGGGAGCCCCTCTCGCGAGACTCCTTGTCGGAGGCGATCTGGCGGGTGATGATGACGTCGATGAAGTTGGCTGCGGTGATGGTGGTCTTGCCGTGGGTGCGCAGCTCCTCCTCGATACGCGACTTGGTGGGGGGGCCCTTGTCCTTGCCGCCATCCCCGTAGGCCGAGTGGGGCTTGCCCCCGGGCAGGGACATGGAGTACGGGGACTGCATAGAGAGGCGCTCGGCCTCCTGGTGCTGGAAGTGCTGCA
This sequence comes from Megalops cyprinoides, assembly GCF_013368585.1. Taxonomy (NCBI): domain Eukaryota; kingdom Metazoa; phylum Chordata; class Actinopteri; order Elopiformes; family Megalopidae; genus Megalops; species Megalops cyprinoides. The sequence goes on along the minus strand of NC_050585.1, from coordinate 12,636,350 downwards.
GGTGCTGCTGCTGCTGCTCGCTGAGCGCGGCCGCCCGGCGGGACGACAGGTCCTCGCCCCGCCCCGCCTCCTGCTTGCCCTCCTTGGCCTTCGCAACGTCCATCTGCGGGGCCGAGGCGGCCGCGTCCACCAGAGCGGCCAGGGCGTCGGCCGCGGTGTTGTACCGGGCGCCCGGCTGGGACGCCGCCGCCTGGGGCATTTGCCTGGCAAAGGAAACGCACAAACAGAGGTGAGAGGCAGTGGCTGCTGACAGCAAAGTTTTAACAAGCTTTAAAGCGTTAACAATCTATTTTGTTCTCCTACATTGCGCTCTACAGCCCCTAATATATTAAATATCCTATAATAATTATCTATGAAAAATGAGGGCAGAAAGCACAGTGATTGCAGTCAGTGGGGCCTTTAGACTGCAAAAGCAGAGTGCAGTAATATAATGAGATAGTGAATACAATGTGTTGCTGCTACAATCACATCCAGAGAAAAGATATCTGAAAGAGCAAAGCTTGAACTCACATAAGAGGGGTGATGACGCTCTTGCTGTTGGTGCCCTGAAATATGCTGGGCCTCTGCTGCACCACACTCTCCTGTGACCTCACAGACGGAGAGGGTGAGCGCAGGTAACCACGGCTACCAGGCCTGCCTTGCTGCTCGGAGCCTGGGGGAAAAAAAAGCACAAACACAATTTGCATTACGTGTCCTGAAATGAAACAACAAGCAGTTTCACTCCGCACGCTGCTTCACTTAATACTGCTACCACAAGTCCATTCTGGACAGGTTTGAACGTTCACAGCGTGTCACTGGTAAGTCTGTCGTAGGCGTGTCGGCATGTTCGCGGTTTACGCCGGCCCTGTGGATCTCACCTCCGCGCAGGTATTCGCTGGCGGCCGCCATCCGCTCCCTCTCCCTCTCCCGGTCCCTCTCTCTCTGCTCCCTCTCGCGCTCCTTCTCCCTCTCCTTTTCTCGCTCCCTGTGCTCGCGCTCCCTCTCTCTCTCGCGCTCCCTCTCCCTCTCCACGCTGGCCGCCGTGGCCGCGAGGTGGCCCGGGTGACCTGCGCAAACACAGGGGACACACACGCACCCATTCAAACACAGGCCCGGGGGCCCCCGGCACCCGGGACTGTGACACCTCCCTGGACACCACTTCCGGACAAGAAGTCTCAAAACAAAAAAAAACAAAAAACAAACAACCAACCATAAAAGGGGGACAGCAACAAGCAAGAGTCTGGGGGTTTCCGCCCGATGTCTCTGCCATCCTGGTGGCACTTCTGAAAGAACGCGCTCCATTCAACAGAGCCGAGAGCGTTCTCTCACGGTGACAGGGTGTCTTTTTTTTAACTTTCGTCTGCTCCTTCTCTAGTGTGGGTCTGCTGGCTGCCACCCTGTGTTTTGTGCTGCATGTTTTCAGGGCTGGGGGGGGAGGGGGGGGGTTCTCACCTGGAGATATGGAAGCAGGGTTGAAAGCCCTAGGAGGGAAAGGGGCCTGAGCTCCAGGGATGTAGGTGATGCGGTCCATAGGGGGGGTACCTGTTCCCCCAGGGTGAGGCAACAGGATAGCGGGAGGCATCTGGGCTAGATCAATAATCCCTTTTCAGACAGAAGCAAACGGCCAGGGTGAATAACCAAAACTAACCAATTTAAATGAGAAAAAAATTATAATTAAAATAAACCCATACATTAGTTTTCACCCAACTCATCTTAATTAAATCCAATTTTTTTTTAACATTATTCAAATTGAAAGAAAAAAGCACAAAAATAAATAGCTCTGCCAAGATGTAAAGGATGCCATAATTTAAATCAAGCCAATGACTATATAAACAAGTAAATTAGGGCTGTTAGTTGATTAAATTCTTTAGTTGATTGACATACTATTTTACTGTGTTATCTTTTAGAGTAGATTCATGCAAATAGATCTGCATGGGGGCAAAATAACACGCAGTCTATTTGTGTACATGGGCTTTAATCTGAATCTGTATTTTCCATTACAAATCCATAACTATATGTTTTTTGCAAAAAAAAAGTAGCCATGAATAAGAATTATTATTAATCTATGAGAGAAAGAACTGCAAAATGATTCCTGTTCTGCAGGAACTTTCAATCAGCTAAAAGTTATTTTTTAAACTTTATTTGAACTACAGCCAATATGTAGACAGATGTGCTGTATTTCAAATGGTCATAGTATCACAGTGATATGGTTTGTTATGGATTCATATCAGTAATAATGTAACTTCTTAATGAACAACATTTTGATTAATGACTTAATGCTTTGGCTAATTACTCTAATTTGATCTATCAATTAATCACTACAGCCCTAAAATACAGAAAAGAAATAATAAAAAAATAATAAATTAAAACATTGATTTGCAGGGTCATTTGCTTCTGGGTGTCTGGAAAAGGTAGCATCTAGTTCACACAAGCACGCAGTCTGCAAACTACTCCCACCCCGAGCGGGAGGGTGGGGGGGGGAGGGGGGAGCCCAGTACCTCGTGCACCGGGCGGGTATGGGATGGTGATCTGCTGTTCCCGTGGCGACGACAGTCCCCGAGCGTCCCCTGGCCGGGGGATGACCTGCATCTGCTGGGAGGTGATGTAATCGTTGAGGATGGTCTGCCGGGTGTTCTCCATGGTGTACAGCTGGTAGGTGTTGTGGTAACCGGTGGGGGACGGCTGTCTCGGGAAGAGGTATGCTGCTGCCGGGCGGGAGGAGGGGGGTGAGAGAGAGGCAAAACAAAGCAAGTTTACAAACACACTCCGGGCTCTCTGACGTCAAGGAACCCGTCCAGAGCGGCGCCAAACAAGCCACGCTGTGTATTGTTTTACACGCCTGTGTGTACAGTGAGGGCATTCGCGTCAGATCAGGGACGTCATCACTGGATATTATGACAGCGAGCGTTCCGAGTGGGCCATCTTGATAAGTGTGCTCCTTTTTCCACCCACTTGCGAGGTCAGTTTAAAATGCATGTTGTGGAGGGGGACAGGCAGGGCGGGGTGAGCGGGTACCTGGGTCGAGCCGATGGAAGGCGATGGCAGGGTCCAGGTGGGGGGGCAGGTGGGCACGGAACACCTCTCCTGGGACCACGGGCCGATGGTGCGGGTCGAAGGGGCTGTGGGAGGACATGGGGTCGCCCCCTGACACTGGGGACTTGGCGGGGACGCTGTCCCTCTGAGTGGGGGTCAGCGTGCTCTTCCTCTCATGACTGGCTGACTTCCCAGAGGTTATTCCCCCTATGAGGGGAAGAAGGAAGAGACCCAATTAAATTTTATATATAATTCCACCTGGCAATATATCAGACACACAGCCCTTAAGTCACCCGCTAAAGTGTTTTTTTGATGTGCCAAGCATTCATGAATCAATCTTGTCAAGGTCAGCAGGGGGCACTGATGTGAGTATTGGTATGTACAGCTTATGGTTTGTTCTTAAATACGTCTTCATTCCAGGAGACCTGGAATTAGTCACAAGCTACATTCAGACACACATATCTAATAATTATTGCAAAACAAATGGATAATTCTTAAGAGAATATCCCTAAGACCCTCAGTTTCTGCTAAATCCTTAGTGTATTACCAAACCCTTGTTCTGTTAGTGCAGCGTGCCAAATGGCAGAATGTGAAGCCAAACCTCCTCACTGACTGTGAAACAGAGCTAGCAGTGAGGGCGGGGGCGGGGGGGTACCTTCCTGCGCCCTCCCCAGCATGGGCGAGCCTCGGGAGATGGAGCTGGTGCTGTAGTTGACCGGGGTCCTGCGGGCGTTGGGGTCCTCATAAATGCCGGGGCTGGGCTGCGACTTGCCACCCGTCTCCAGGTGCGTGGAGCGCAGGACGGAGGTGGCGGAGTTGACCACGGAGGTGTGGCGCACGCGCTCCGAGCCCTTGCCCTCCTCGTACTTGGCCCTCTCCATGGCCTCCAGCTGGGGCATGCCATGTGCCAGCTTGGCGGGGCTGGTGATCAGGGACTTCACGTTGTGCTTGATGGCCGACTGGCTCACGCCGCCACCCTCGTACTTCAGAGGCGTCCCCTGCGGACGGAAGAGAGAGATATGCCTCATCTGCTCTGGCCTGAGGGCACAGGCAATCATCTCCCTGCACTGACCCAGGATCAGGGTCAGGACTCGGATCACAAGACTGTGAAACCTGACTTGTACCAACTGTGGGGGGAAAAAATCCATAATTTCAGGAGGGGGGGGGGGGCTGTAGACTTGAATGCTTTGAGTCCTCATCACTGCCTAGTCTTTAGCAAACCATTTCTAATCATTTAGTAAGACTGTTCATCTGTCATTGATCAGAAAACCACAGAGAGAAACACCAGTGAGGCCAGTCTCGGTGCCTGCAGCTGCCAGCTCCTACCTGCGATATGGACCCCTCCAGGACGGTGCGGGGGTTCTGCGCCATGTCGGGGGTTTTGCGGCTGTCCTGTCCCGACAGGTCCTGCCGGGGGATCTCGTGGATGGAGCGGCCCATCTCCTTGATGGTGTTGACGCCTTCATACGGCTTGCCCTTGGTAATGCCTCCTTCCAAGGAGCGAATGGGTGGGCTCTCTCTCTTGATCTGTTTGCCGTACTTGTGACCCTCCTCAAAGGCTTCCGCTGTGGTCCTGGGTGTCCCTGAAAGGCAATGACAGGGTCAGAGGATATTTGGTTAAGGAAAGGGAGGAAAAAAAAGCACAAAACACATCAACTGGACTATAAGTAACATTCCATTGTAAGATAAACCTTTCAACCTTGTGCAGATGGAAGATATGTTTCTCAGTTTCAGAGAGGGTCAACAAGCCAGTTATGATGGTTTCACTCAAATGGCACTTAATATGAACTCCCCTGACAATTCCTGATCAAACATGCCAGTCAAGGTGTAATCAGAAGTCTCCTTTAGAATATTCTTGGGAAAAATTTAATTAGTAGTTCAAAAAGAACACAAAGGAAAGTGCTTATCTGGACATAAAAAGCACTATCAAGCACTGTAAGTAGATTTTAAAAATGGCTTTACATATAGCTAAACACTTTGCAATGTTTTTATTTTTTTCTTGGAGAGTAAGTTGCATGAGCACCTCTCTCACCGTGTAGCACCCGCATATACAGCGCTGACACAGCGCATGGCACACTGGTGGTGAGGAATACACAGGGGGGGGAGGGGCTCACCTTGCATGATGGAGCCAGTCAGCACCGTCCTGTCCTTGGCCTCGCCATGCGGGCTCTCCCTCGGCAGGGCACGGCTTATCAATCCTAAAATCAGAGACAATGGCAGTCAGCGACCGTGACGGGCGCCCCTATGCGGGACGTCCCCGTGACCCCGGGAGGGCGTGGCCTCACCTTCGTACGGCGCGGCGTCCCTGACGGGGTGGCCTCTGGATATGGACCCCTCCATCATGTCGTAGCTGCGCTTCAGCTCCTGGCCTGTCCTCGGGCTCCTCGTGCCCTCTCGGGGATTCTTGATGGCTTTGGGCACACCATTTTTAATACCGTTTTAATATTTTATATGTTTTAATATGCTATCCACACCTCTAACACTGACTGTGGTGTCTCAGTATTGCCAATGCTATAACATACAGCCATCTTGCAATTACATCTAATCAACACTTAAATGACAAAGTTGCAGTATGGATTTTTCCCCCGTGCAGGTGGCCAAATTTAAATGTTGTTTATATAGACATCAGACATGCAGAACAGACTTTGATTTGACCATTTGCGTTTTCTTTGGTTTCTTATGTTATGTACGCTAAGAGCTTAGCACTTGAGCACTTATCCAGAGTGTCTCACTGTACAATGCTAACAATTTTTACATGATCCATTTATACAGCCAGATATTTACTGAGGCAATTCAGGTTATATACTTTGCTCAAGGGTAGAACTTCAGTGTCCTGTCTGGGAATAAAACCAGTACCCTTTGGTTTATGAGCATTGCTCCTTGCCACTACACCACAAGGCTTCCCCAGTCTTATTTAAATAACCGCAGATTTGTAACAGGGGTGGAATTAACATCATTCTGAATTACGCACTACATCTGTAATCGTGCGTTCAGTGCTTACAGTCATAAGACAGGATGTGGCCGCTCTTTCCCTCGTAGATGACGTGTCCCTTGGCCAGTGCCTCGCCCCTGGCTTTCTCTGGGCTGCTCAGGTCCTCAGTGGCCAGTTTGGTGATGGTACCCTTCAGTAGGATGTCTGCTGCTATGCTGGACTGGGGCAGGGCTGGAGTCCCCTGTTCCCACATATCCCCCAAAAAAACATTGTGATGAAAAGGTCACACCATGGTGACATGGAAACTTGAGTTAACAGAAATTTGCTTGAAACGAAACTGTGGACATGTGGTTTGGGTTGACTACAGTTAAAAGTAGAAATGAACTTGCTAAAATAGAGACCAGACTCTCTCGTGGGGAGAGCGATGGCCGTCTGCGCCGTGTCAGGCTCAGGAGGTGCAGTGTGGGTTACCTACCTGAGTGATGGAGCCCCCCCGGAATGGCAGTGCATCAGCGGACACCTTGGCCGGGGTACCTCTCGTGATGCTCCCTTCCTGGATGGCCGTCATAGGGTTTCCTGCGAGAAAGAAAGAGCGCCTTTACACCCACGCCCAAATTCGCCTCGGGTCTGGGTGCTGCTAGGTGAGAGCAATGTTTTCACACTTGTTTCAGTCTGTGGAGTGACTACTGCCATGTGTGTGGAGAGACACATTCACACTTGCAGCTCTACCAATAACCTACACTTAAATTTGGCAGACGTTTTTATCCAAAGCGACTTACAAGTGAGGTACAATATAACACAAGCAAAAAACCATACAGAGTCAACAATATTAGACACATGACCACGTTTCAAAGGTTGGCCAGACAAGTTAAAAACTAGCAGATAAAGCTAACAAGTGCTTTAAGCTATTAGATTTTTTACAAAATGTAATTTTATTTTATAGTCTAGTAGGAGACAGGCTGAGACATGAGGGGGTTAGTTCCATTAGGGGGTAGTGTTTCAGGTGCTCAGGTGAGAGCGGAAGAGTCTTCAGATGGTTCTTGAATACAGAGAGGGACTCAGCAAAACGGATGAATCAAAAGGCTGTGGCCAAAGCAACACAGTAATCAATGCTCCACCTGTCATGATGGAAAGTTCATGAAGAGTTCAGTTCAGGGGGTAGGATGTATCATGGGAGAGAATCCTGAAGTGTTTCTGTTGTAACTACAGACCTGCAAATTCCACTGTACTTCATCCTCTGTCCAATCTAACCAATCTACAGTACCACTGACCTGCTCTGGACCCCAGCAGTATTTTGGCTGCAGTGAAATCCAAAAAGGGACAAAAAGTGAAAGCTATTTATCAAGCAAGCTGCCTCCCACCCCCACAACCTCCGCATGACGTCATCTCTCTCACACCTCTGCTGAGCTGAGTGAGGGGAAACGGCCTCAGCTGAGGTCCAGAGGCGGTCTGCAAATATGCAACCTGCACCACCTCCCGTGGGGGCCAGTTTGCGTTTGTTCTCACACGTACAGGACAAAGCGATTCAGCCCGTCTTTTTCAGAAGGTGTGAAGAGGCTTACAGGGACGGGGGTCAGCGGTGGAGACGCTGGCCTTTCAGCCTCTGCGGTGCTTTTAACCACATCTGGCCTCTGCTGCCTTTAATGCTTACAAATTTCCAGACTCTAAGGTTTTCTGATTTTTTTGGTGAAAGCCAACGGGTCGGCAGCACGGGAACAGGACACTTCCTGAGTCCCGGGGGGCGGCGTGTCTCGGCTCTCGTTCCCGTGGGTAGGTGTGAGCGTCGGAAGGGTGGCTGCTTTCAGCTCCAGCTGCGGGCGTGATTTCACCTCTTCGCCTGCCTGACACATTCTGTCAGGTCTGTGCAAACAGAGTGTGGCGGTGGGGGGGGGCAGCGGTGGCAGGCCAGATGCTTTCAGCACTCGGATGCCAGTGAGACCTCCCCCCACCCTCTTCCCCTCCTCATTCGCTTACACTACAGGCTCATGTTCAGGTGCCAGGCCAAACTAAGCGGCAGAGTATTTTGCATTTTGGAATACTGGGTCCAATTTTCACCGTGACACCAGGGGCGTACGCCACCCGCATTGCCCCTTCCTCCTTAAGAGAGGTCAGTGCAATGCACTGCTGCCCTTTGCACCAATAGCCACAAATAATCTGTTGTCAGGTACAGGCATCATTAGTCTTACAGGGTCAGAATTCTGTAGGTCTTACATTTCTATTAACAACTAATACACACCTGGTATATGTGATGAGATGGATCTCTTACTCAAATCAAGCAAAGGATGATACACTCAGTGTACATAATACTTTCAGTACATAATAACGTACAGCATCTCTTTACTGACCAAAACCAAAGAGGGTCACCAATATTGTGTTGTTTTTATGATTGTCAGCCTTGGTGATCTGTTTTTCTACACTGTTTTTTCCTCTACTTCCATCTTGTTCCATGTTGCTACTGTCGTAGTCCGCGCTGCACGTCTGTAACACACTACAAAGTGACAACCCCCTTGGTCATGTGATTTGATTGACTGAGGTGAGGTGCACCAAAAACCAGCCGACCCCACGGCAGACCCTGGGCACAGACTGGCATTGCCCATCCCGGAGGCGAGAGCCACGTACCTCGGACCACACCCTCGTACTGCGCCCGGGAGAGGAGCCCCTCGGCCTGGGCGCCCTGGCCCCTCGGCGAGCACTCCTCCTGCTTGATGTATGACACTGGGGGGGAACGGCAAGAGACGCGACGTTACAGGCAGCCTAACGATCTGCCGGCCGCAGTGCAGCGCCGGACCAGCCGTCGTTTTGCGGGAGTGACGCACGGGCGCTGCCGCTGTGCTCTTACCCGGCTTGGAGGGGTCCTGCTGCCTCGGCAGGCCCAGCGATATGGAGCCCGCGGAGCTCCTCGCTCCCTCCTGACCGTACGCCGCTTGGCTGTGGGAAGGCAGGTACGTGCCAGGAGTTCCCTGAAATGGCAGGAACACCAAAAAAAAAATTAAAAAAAAGAAGAAGAACTAGCGGGGGGAAAAGTTACTGCCGGCTCTCGAATCCTGCCTCAAGGTCCCACCCTCGTCATGGGATACAGAGAACAAAATGTTACAAGGGAAAAAGAAGGGGTTATTGCTTTGAACATACTCCAGTCTGCACTTCGCTGCCGGCAGTAAGAGTATCCAGAGCCGCTGCAAGCATACAGGGAAGCAGGCTGATCTGACGGCTAGCGCATTGAAAGAGCGGAGAAACTGTTCTGTTCTTTCATCGAATGTGAACGCAAATTAATTATTAAAACCCAAAGAAGGGAATGCATTAAGTTTTGCTCAGCTCCGCAAGGGCTTGAAGGTAATACAGGATCGACACCACATAAAACAGTGGTTAAAATTTTTTAATCAATGCTTGCCTCTCCCAGCAACTGCGCGAAAGAAACAAGACTGGCTGGGAATGTTGAAACAGGGATGCTGCCTCCCTCCCTCCCTCCCTCGCTGGCCCGGCCTCAAAGCCCCGAGCTTACCTGGGAAATGGATCCGCCCTGGATGAAGGATGGCTTGTCAGAGGGCTTGGAGGTTGGAATGAGCGGGGGTGGGGATGGAATGTTGGCAGGTCTGCTGTGTCTGGAGAAGGTCACGCGGACCCCGTCGGGCAGGTTCTGGACCAGCTGATTTGGAGCAGGTTGGAGGACTGAGCGGGGGGATGGGGGAATGAGAGGGAAAACAGAAAAGAGGAGAAAAAGGAGAGAAATAAGCGGCTCGCCCAGACAAACTGGCTTTATAAACACTGTCTGCTCGGCAACGCTGCAAATTATGGTTTGCCTCCTACAGCTCATTCCAACATTTAATGATTTTTTTCCTTGCAGCCTAGAGAAAATAACTTGGGGTTCCACCAAAGCTTCTCACACCGATTGCAAAATGCAGCACCATCTTCCCATAAGCAAAGAGAATAACACGTTCTTTTGAGTTCACAGCATAAACATGCACACATACAACATGTTTACACACCAAACATGCAAAGATTAGAAAAGTTCGTAAATTAACAAATTAATATAAAAACTTGTGTCAATAATTGCATAAATAAATCTCCAAAACTTATCAGGTGATTTATATCATTGATTAAAGACTGCAATCACAGTGCCCCTGTCTACATCTCTAACCTAATAATGACATTTTCCAGCGCATTTTTACAACAGGTAATCATCCTCATTACTACATTGAAATGCAACATTTGGCATAGTGTTAAAGGTCTGAACTGCCAATCAGAAGATTTAAGGCAGAGAAGTGCTGTTATATCTTTCAGGAACATATTTAACATGTAATACTAAATGACGGGAATTTGGCATCTGATTGCACGTACAAGGTGTGAGAACTCTAGTCTCCCACAGGGAGAAAAAAGGACAACCTTAACCTAACAGATATGTGACACTAAACCCGTGTTAAACTAGTGCCTGACATGCAGAATCCCTTAATTCCCTCGTGAACTTCTTATTACTTAGCTGTCTGATTCCAGCAGTCAGGTTACTGAAGGTCAAACGACTACTGTGCTGAAGGGCAGGACTGCAGAGCCATCCCAGAGGGCCCTGTGCCACAGTCACGCATACAGATGGGTGCAGAACTGCTACATCACCCTCCTGCACAGAGATCTTTGGCTCAGCCCCAGTATTAACAAACTGAGCCCCAAAAGAGGCACAACTGATTACAGTAGCACCCCAAACCTATCAAGCTGCATAGACGGATGGTGAATATGAAAAAAAAAAAGAAAATTACGCCATTTAAGTCACCCAGGATCAGCGCATCTGCCAGGCAAATAAATAATGCACTGTAATGCAAGTAGCTGCCTCTTTTTTGACGGCATGACAGGGCCGCTTCTTTTCAGACCTCGTCTAAATGAGGTATTGCTTCCAGTCTGGCCTACATCAATAAAGCACATCATAAAATATTGAAAGGCAGATCTGAAACAGAATCAGCCAAACACCGGGCTGAATGCCTGGCTAACCCAGAGATGCCCTTTTGTCCGATGTTCAATAGAGAGACATGGGGCTGGACTGCCGGTGACAACGGCCACGGCTCATTGTTTGATTATTCAGGTTTCTGGCACTCCCTTGAGGAGGAACAGATCCACCCTTGATGTCAGTGGAAATTATGCTTAAGGGGCTGGTGCAGGATGAGGAGGCATTAGCATCCTGCCACCTTGAGGCAATGTGGAAATCAGCCGTGTCACGACGATGCCACACGATGATTTGTTTAGCCTGTTCTGCAGACAGCCAGAATAAAATCCAAACACTGCTTTAACATGGCAGTTTGCATCTCTCCTTCTTCAAAATTAAAGTTAAATGCCAAGTTCACATTCAATTACATTTGTGTATAATGGCTGTGTCTGATTATGTATCAAAGACCCCGTGAGCATTCGCAGCGGCATAAAAACAGCCCTGAACACAGAGCCACTCCTGAACTCCTGATCCGGTCACGCTAAGGAAACACACTGCCAATTAAAAGCTGAAATCAATCACCAATACCACATAAAAGCCCCACGGAAACCAATCAGTTGAAATCACCAGAAAGGCAAAGACTGTGATTATTTGGAATAGGAAGGGGGGTTTTTACAAGCACCTGTGTGATGAGGGAAGGAGTCAGTCGCTCGGACATCTTGGGGGAAGGGGTACCTGTGCCGAAGGTAGTTACCTGGTGGCACGCTGTAACGAGAGGCATTGCCGTCAGGCTGAGGCGAGGCCTTGCTGAGTTCCCGAGGGGACAGCCTGTACGGGGATGCAGACCTGCCAGAGTTACCGTGAGACTGCGCCTCCTGCTCCATCGGCAGTTTCATGTCGTAAGGCATGTAGGCAAAGGGCTTCCCTGCAGGGGACAACAAGGAGCACAACGCCGTCAGAGAGCCGGCTACCACACCGCGCAGAGAGAGAGAGAGAGAGAGAGAGAGAGAGAGGGAGAGAGAAAGAGAGAGGGAGAGAGAGAGAGAGAGAGAGAGAGAGAGAGAGAGAGAGAGAGAGAGAGAGAGAGAGAGAGAGAGAGAGAGAGAGAGAGGGAGAGGGAGAGGGAGAGGGAGAGGGAGAGGGAGAGAGAGAAAGAGAGAGAGAGAGAGAGAGAGAGAGAGAAACAGGCAAACAAACAGAAAAACTCTGCCAGCTTGTGGAGACTGTGAACAAGGGCTGCTTTCCAGTCGTTGAGAAGCAGAGTGCAGTTTTACAAGAGGCAATGGAGACAGATTATATAGTCTTGTTTTTGAGTGCCTGTGCATAAATCTTCCTCGCTGAGGAGTGCAGAGTGCCCTCTCACGCTCAAGTCACCCCGAATCTTCGCCCACCGACGGCCCTCCCTCGGGTATTTTAGGCGAAAATCATAATTCATGACCTCAGCCTCTCGATGGTGTTAATGTCAAAGGTAAGCCTGGTTTAGCTGACACATCATCCTCTTGTTTCTAGATGACTTTCAGCCTTTTTTTTCTTTCCTTTGCACTGCCTGCGGCTCTTCTTCAACATAAACAGCATCACTCAAACTGAGAAACGCCAAACTAAACACATCAACTTGGTGCATTTCTGGGGAGAACAACCACATCTTTAAGCTTCCATTCATTCCTTCGGTGACTTGTGTACCAAGACGAGCTGTGTACTGACACAAACAATATCATCAAGTTAAGACTAATGCAAGCCTACACCTTACAATAATGTCACCTTCGTGTCCAAATACAGCAAAGCATTGCACAGCCCAGGGTGGACTGGTTCTACACAGTCAACTCTCTCACCCGTCTACACAGAGAGGAAAATATGGGCCTTCATGAGACAATACAGCATTCGACATTCATACAAAGTCATCATCTCACAGCTGGCTTGCTCAATGTGAAAGAAAGCTTTATCATGCTTTTCTCTTGCTACAGCAGTCATCCATATGGAGATGCAGAGATTCATTTGTTAAATAACGAATGTAAGCCAATTTGAAATCCTTTCATGGTTTTGTTACCTACTTCAGGCTATCTGCCTACAAAGCTGAGAGCACCCCCCCCCCCAACTCTGCGTGAAATGAAGAAAATTACATTTGCAAATTGGACTGTTGTCGCTCAGTCTTTATCACTTCAACGCATGAATACGTAACAAAACTCTTTGTGCTCTAATCTTGATCATGCCTGTGAGGAGTTCAGTAATTCAGTAATTCTTACATTACTGTGAGGAATTTTATTTAGTTTTTATTATATCAGTTTTAGCAGCGCAAGCGCTGTGTTAACAACTGAATGGGGTGTGGCCACACACTCTGAGAACTGCAGGCAAATGGGAAAGAATAATGATGTAGCACACTCCTTTCTTACACCAACATGAAAAAACAACAAATACTAATATGGTCGTGAAGGCTGGAGAAACTGACTTGTTACAGAGCTCATTCTTCACTGATGCATTAAAGAATGTCACGCTCTGAGAAGAACAGTGGAAGAGAGGAAATGAAGACTTCACCGCTGTGAAAGAGTTCCTTGCTTTCCAGTGCACAAAGCTAAGCCGAAACATAAGGAACAAGCACAATTTGATATTCTCTGTGAAGATACCATTTAGGAGTGAGAGAGACCAAAAGAAGACTGACTCTCTCCCAGTGAATGAATTATGAATTAACTGTTTGGAAGACCAGACGCACTGCCCCAATGAACACAACATGTCAGCAATTAAGGCCTGGGAGGAAAAAAAAAAAAAAAAACACTAAACAGTCCTGCAAACACAGTCTCTCCATGTTGCCACCCTTTAAAAAAGGGTGCCTTTCATGTGCAGATCTGAGGAAGTCGAGCCCCATTACACATCCAGTACAAGTAAAAAACAGAAAAGCAACTGTTACAGTGGGATTAGGATCTTTCCTTTCTTGAGCAGTATGGAGAAGATGTGAAGGTTTGGGGAGTGTGTTCCTGCGCGCGCGTGTGTGCATGCGCCTTACCCTCCCTATCGAGGACGGTGGGGCTCCTGGTGGCGTAACGGGGGTAGCCGGTCGGCCGTCTCTCGGAGTCGGCCTGGTCCTGCCGCTGCTTCTCCTCCTGGTGGGCCGACTCGTGAACCGCCTTGATCTGGTGCTGGAACATGGTGTAGCCACTAAGCGGGCCGCCCAATGGCATGCCACCAGGGCCAAAGGGGGCAGACACCTGGGAGGAAACACAAACCGAATCAATACCTGCAACAGCCCTACAGAACCTGAAGCAGGCCCACGTACACGCATACCCAAATGTCTTGCATCAAGGTGCCATGCTATCTGACACCTAAGCCCACTACTCATCGCTTACACCCAACCAGAGAATTCACTCAGAAAACACACAATGCTGGAATTCAGCAGCAGCAACATATGTGGAAAGTTTTACATTTGTACATCAATCAGTGCTGTGTTGCTTGCACAGCTGCCAGAGTAGTATTCATCATGCAGAAGTTAAACAGGTAACTGCAGGTGTGGGGGAGAGAGACCACACTCCGAGTGTTTTTTAAGGGCAAAGACAGTACTGCTCATTAACACTGCCTTGCAAGGTAATCTATGCTCTACGCTCTGGTCACTGTAATCCAACCCAGATGACTGCTTCCATCTGCCCTTGGAATGGGCGAATCCGACAGGAGACTGCGGATCAGCGCTGTCAGACTCTTAATACATGGACCAGAAAATTCTGCCTGTGCCATTGTTGAAGCTACAAAGTGTTCCCATTTCCTGGCTCATAATGAGCATTCCTGAGGGGGTGTGGTCTAAAACAGAACGTCCAGTCAGCTCTGGAACACAAACAGGAGTGGAATCTCCCGTTACCGGCCGGAACCTTCTGGGCGGAGGACGGGAGGAGCGGGTAAGCAGGAACATCTGGCCACAACAGAATATGTGTGTGTGTGTGTGTGTGTGTGTGTGTGTGTGTGTGTGTGTGTGTGTGTGTGTGTGCGCGTGTGTGCGTACATGCGCGTGTGTGTGTGTACATGCGCGTGTGCATGTGCGTGTGTGCGCGGCGCGGGGACTGACCATGGGAGGGATGGCAGCGGCGCGCTGCTGCAGCTGCTGCATGTTCATGTGGGCCTGCTTGGCGGAGGACACCAGCACGGAGCCAGGAGGGCTGAGGAGGGACGGCTTGTCCAGGGAGAACATCCTGCGGACACCCGAAAACAAGCAGAGCGGACGTCAACAACACACACCTTTCTGCTCTCCGGGGTCTAGTCAATCATCCCAGGCTTTGGAGTTTGGAGTCCATTTCTTTTCCCTGTTTTTTTTTCTTCCCCCCACATTCACATGTAGGAGATACCCACATTGTCGCAGGCTTGCAAGCTGGAGAATCTCATTCTAAAGCCTTCATTTTGTAAGCATGATGAAACAGACAGTCTGCCCTATTAAGTGACACTACTTAGCTGCATAAAGTTACCCCTGACTTCTGTTGTATGTGTGAGGTTATCATAACTGCTACGACAGAACTACATTGCTTCAGAGCTAAAGAATGAAAATTTACATTTATATTTCAAATTTATATCAATTGAGTTTGAATGCAACCGTGCATTTCCAACCCCTGGCTGGCTTTTTACCAGTTGTGAAGTCGAGTTCTCATTGGAGCTTGACAAAAAAAGGTCACGGAAGAGCACCCAGACCCTGAACTCTGTGGCTCAGCCTGGGTGCAGCTCTGCAGTGGAAAACGGTTATCAGAGGGCATGGTAACAGGCCATGAGAAACCGCCAAACTCCAAAAATGTTCACCCCAGACATTGTTTTCTTACGGGAGCACACATACTTGACCTCCCTATTTTTTCACTTAAATGGGAATATCTCATCCAACACAAACTGCAGCTGGATAAAATACACCATCAATAGAAAAGTTTTCTGAATTGCTCCTCTGGGGAATCGGTTAAAAACTACAGAACTTCTGATCTGCAAATGTGTTTTCAGATTCATCTGAATAAAAGGGAATAAAAGAACCAAAAAATATCTTAGTTTCTTCAAAAGAGTTTGCTTGAACGCAACACCCCTCAACAGACGAATGTTTTTATGTGGTGAAGTGAGATAGTTCTTGGAAATAAGAGGACGTCCAATTTCAAAGCCTGAGACGAACTTCTGCATGCCTCCGTTAGCCCAAAAAACAATAACTCAAAACGTCGACGAGGTAATTAACTCAAAATACAGTTTCTTTTTTTTTTTTCTTTCAGGGCACTGTTAGTTTTTGCTGAAGTCATGTTCTTCTTTCCAAAGAATTCAGTTACAATCACATTTTTTAAAATATACCTCTGCATTCTCACATAATGCTGCTGCGATGTGTTATACACTGTTCCATGAGGCCCCATTAACAAGAGTGCTGTTGTCAGTGTGTAATCATAATTGGACCCTGATGAGGAGGACCCACCTCTGTCTCTCAGGCTCGGTGTCCACGTCCTCGTCCGCACTGCAGGTGGCGCTGGAGTCGTTGTCGGAGTGGGCGTCCCTCTGCAGCCTTCTCATGCAGGGCTCGCCCTGCTCCGCCCTGTCCCCCTTGTCTTTGGTGTCGGGCTCCACTTTGACCTGCACGTCGCCCACCGCCTTCAAGTCCACCTCCATGGGCTCGGTCTTGGTCTGCACCTGGCCCTCGTAGCCAGGCCGCGCCCTCTCCTCCTGGCCCAACGGCTCGCTGCCCTCCGGGCTCTTCTCCAGCTTCACGCGCAGCTCGCCGTACGGCGGCTCGTGGCCCTTGGGGCCCTGGGCCTTGCCGCCGTCGTCCAGCTCCAGCGCGGCGTCCCCGCCGGGCCCCTCGGCCCGCTGCTCGGCGGCTTTGGAGTCGGCCTGAGATGGGGAGGGGGCGCTCTCTGTGTCTGAGCTGTTCTCCGCACCTGAGGGGGAGGGGGCGCATAGGGGCACAGGTCAGGGGAGGCCTCCGAAGCAGATCGCACACACACACAGCCCAACCCTTTCTCCCACTTCCCGCGAGGTAAAGACTGAGCTAACTTTAGCCGCTGCCGCTCAGTCACGCCGCAAACGTGCTGTTCCTGCCTGCCCAAGCAGCTGCGATCGCCATTCATGTTGCAATAGTAAAATATTTCTCAGAAATGTGCAGAGACAGGGTTAATATATCTGTAGAGCTGAAGATCACCTTACACCCAATCTCAGATACACCGAGCGAGCTGATAAAGATTCCAATCAAGGTAACAGAAAGTTTTGAGGATCAAGGTCAAAATAAAATACACATTAAATAAGAAACAAAAAAGAAAATACAAGACAACAAAGCTGATAAAGGCCAACAAAATGAAACTCTTCATCTTCATTCAAATGCTATTTTTAGGCACAGAAGTCCCTAGCTGCCCTGATGTGACACTGGTCATGACAAAAATACGTGCTACGGGCCACAGAGGACAAACTGGGACTGAGATGTTCCTCTTTTTTCTGTAACTTACCCTCTAATGTAACAGAGGCAATAACTTCATTAAAGGCCTCACAAGTGACTTTGGGTTTCCCTGAGCAGTAGTGAATCAACAAATAAATATACATATAAAGTAACATCTGTGACCCCCCCTCCCACACACACAGCCACCCAGCCCTGTTTCGTAACATCGTCCCCACAGAGACGATCGTAGCGTGCTGACATTCAGATCCACCAAAACAAGACCGAAAACACACCCCGCCCAGCTCATGTTGCATTACGGCGCATCCTATCAGATTCAGAGTGCCGCCGGCATGAGAAAAAGCCTCACTGTCCCCAGCAGACTCTCAGCTACAACTCGATGCCAACAGCCAGGTAAGTCCGAAAGGCTCCCGCGCCTGCCCAGAGATGGCAGCCGGTGCAGAAGTCGGGCTAGGCTGAAATGGAAGCGCTACACAAACCTGCTGTCAGGTCTCAGCCCATCTACTAGCCCAAACTGTGCAGCTCGTTATCCGAATATTCAAAACAAACCTTCACGGCCAGGTCGAGGGGGTCAGCACACTTCAGGACTTCATGAGACGCTAGGCTGCAACTGAAATGCACGCAGAAGTGGCCAGTATTTCACACCGGCTTAACTCTGCGAGACTGGGGAGAGGTACAGCAGAGCGGTCGAAAACAATTCACGCTCGGATCCTTTTTCCCCGTTTGCTCCTTTCCTCTCATTAAGCCAGAACAGCACAGAAAGCCATCCCCCCGTAATGTAGGTGTGACTGCGCGTCGGCTTCGCCATCAATTCAAATAATTTCACTGGAGTTCAGAACCCACTCGCAACCCCAAGGGTGTGCTTTTGAGCCCTGCTGCTCAGTGAAAAGAGAGATCTGAGCATCCCACAACCTTCACTAAGTGGCAGGTCATAAAAGAGTAGCACCGAAGACTTGCGTTTTTCCCACCTCCAATAAAATATTAAACGCAAAGGAAGTGCTGGAAGTAGAGAAAACACACGGGGCTTTGGGTCACTGTAAGGGGTAAGCTAAGAGAGCACCAAAACAGTCGAGTGTTTAAGCGAGTGCGTGTCCATGTACTGGGAAATGTCTTATCTATGAAAACTGTCACGTTTTCCCTCCCAGAATCCTCACCTTCGCTGTCCTCTGGATTTTCTTCCTCGTTGGAGCCCTCATTATCCTCATCGTCGGCAGCTGAAGCCGTGGAGGCCACGCTCTCGCTCTGCGACACGTCCCGGTCAGCCCGCGACCTCCGCGAGCCCTGCACGGCACAGACACGCATGCACACACGCACGCACACGTGAGCGGCTACCACCTCAGGGTCCCTTGAATCATTGGTGCAGTCAGACTGCATAACAGAATTTCCCATTTTTCACATCTGTCTCCATTTCCCATTATCTGCCTGCAGCTTCTTAGAAAGACTGCCTTCATTCACATAAATGTCTCTGGGATTAATTCAATTGCTGTAATGGGTATAACTCAATTGAGCGTAATTCAGCTCCATTCAGACAGAGCGGAATAATGTGGCGAACACAGATTCAGACTCAATGGAATAGCAGCGCTACCTGATCGATGGTAACACGACAGGGTTTAAAGAGCTACCTGCCCTTGGCCCCACAGAGCCCTTAAAGCAGATGAGACATCAGCCCCCGCCCCCACCACCACGGGAGTCATACCTGCTTGTGCTGCTGGAGCAGGTTGTCCAGGTTGTGCCGCCTCTTGTAGTTGAAGTAGAAGTTCTTGCACTGGGCCTCGCTCTTAGTGCCCACCATCTTAGCGATGGCTGACCAGTTGCGACCATGCTCCACCAGCCCTGCAATCAGAACGCGGCAAACTCCGTGAGGGCGCTGCGAGCTCATTGGACGGACGGTGACCTGCATGGGGCAGGCTGCAATCCGCAAAGGTGCAAGCTCTAAAGGGAGCAAATAAGACCTAAGCCCCCCGCTGCTAGCATCTGCACAACGACATCATCCTTATTAACCCCCAAGTGGAGTGGATAACCAGGCAAGCGCAAGAAGGGAAACGCAAACACCTCAGCAAGGTTTGCCTGTATATCCCTGATGTTGAATTCTCCGCACTCTAACATTAACAAAAAAAGGCACAGCACCAAGATCTCTGACAGAAAAATATCTATTTTTCTACAAAAAAAAAAAAAAAAAAAAAAAAAACAGAAGTGAAAGCTTCTTTTAACTTTAAGTCTGAAGACCTGACACCCAAATTCTCTCAGGAAGCATAAAAAGCTTGTGGGTGAGATCCGCAGCCTGAAAACAATATCTGACTCAGGATGGCAGAACGCATCACTCTCACCACATGCCCCTGACTGAGACAGCCTGCAAGACCGGGTCTACTCCACACTAATCTCACAATCAGCTTTGATGGTTTCAATAAACTATTAAGACAAAGCTTAGCGTAAGCAGCGGACTGGAATTTAGCTGATTAACCCTCCTGTGACATCAGGGTGTTTCACCCAGAAAGTCCTAATGGTCACTCAGTACTTGGCAAGAGGACACTGGCACACTTTCAAGTCGCCTCTAATAGCACAGCCCATTTCCATTAACGCGTTATTATGAATTATGAATTTTAAATGCACAGTGTCTGAACCTGAATCATTGTCAATCACCGTGGCCGTTTTAAGAAAATAAAGAATAAGTTCTAAGCGCTAATGGGTATGAATAAAGAAATATGCCTGTTCGGCCCGTTAAGAACCGCTAAATGTTTACTCGTGCTGCAAAGAGAGGCCATGCCAGTGTGGTTACGCGCTCACCAAGCGCCCCCCACCCCCGACACACACACACAAGTGCGTCACTGATATTTACAGAATGATCACAGCCACCGTGCAGTTTACGCTCCGCTGTCAGGCCGTTTGGGAAGGTAATATATACAGTGTTCTCTCCCTTCTGCATGACCCGCTCGTCGCTGCCCCAGAAAATCGCAGCTCACGCACCATAAACAGCGGTGAGTTAACGTCCCTGTAAGCCCGCGTCTGCCTTTAATCGCCCCTGCCACTTCGATTCAGACGCAAGGGAAAACACTCACCCCTCTCTGACCCTCTCCTGCTGTTAATGGAACAAACAAAGTCCTTCCAACAACGACAAGATCGCTTTTGCCAGCGTCTCTGCACTCGTCCTCCTGCAGGTTGGCTTCTGAGACACCAGAGGGCTGCAGTAAAGCCATTTTTTGCTTTAAGGCATGAAAAAGGTTTATAATCTATACTACAGCAATATCTGCCATATCTGTTTGAAAAAAGTAACAGGGCCAGACTGTCAAGTGCTGACTGTAGGGACGACTTGACTTTACTATTGCTCCATCGAATACAATGGGATATTAAAGTCCAAATGCTTAATTTTAATGTTAATCTGATTATTCATACGAATGAAAAGATGGTCACAATCTACAGTATGCTGCTAGATGGCGAAGAAAAGCACAGAACACCTTTAAAATTGGACATCCAATTTCTTTCTCTAGTGCACAAGACTGGTAGCTGAACAAAAAGATATGATTACATGCAGGACTGTCTTTCATGTCTGTCTTCTTACCGCCATCAAGGATAAATATGTAACTGAATACTAAATATGTAAGTAAACATGCAGCTGCTTAAAACCCACTAGTGGGTGGAAGTGTGTCGTAGTGGTAAAGAGCAGGGCTTGTAACTGAAAGGTTTCCAGTGCGATTCCCTGCTGGGGCCCTGCCGTTGTACCCTTGGGCAAGATACTTAACCCAAAATTGCTTCAGTGAATATCCAGCTGTATAAATGGATAATATGTGACACTGTAACCTATGTAGGTTGTTCTGGATAAGAGGGCCTGCTAAACGACATTAATGTCATGTAGTGTTTCTGCCACTACTCTAGAACTAGAGCATTTTATAACAAATCAAGCAGGAATGCTACTTTTGAGTCACAATTTCTTTGTGGGCCCATGTAACATTTCAAGAGAACCTGTTGCATGTGTTCTGGTTATGGATGCCAATTATTTGCATCTCTTACGTTACACAGAATCCTGCAGAGGCTAATCAGGAGAAGTCTTGCTGAGAAATGCTCCATAACATGATACGTATACCTCATCTCATTACTAGGGCTACCTAGTACATTTTTTTTCATTAATGGCTAGCCATTTAGGTAGACTATTAACTTGCTGTCAACTACACAATTAATAGTTAATTAACCACTGGCTAGCTAGGTGAATAACTAGCAAGTTTATCAGATATTAAATGTTAACTAAGCATATAAACACTTTATCCGCAAGATTAAAAACTTGAATTGTTAACCAGCAAACTAGCTTACAAAGGAATGGAAAAAAAAACAGAAAGGAAGGAGCTTGGAGCATGTTTTTGCAAATGTACATTTCTTTACATACATTCTGATGATACATTCATGCTGGAATATTACTTCACTGTATAACTAACATATTTGAGAATGTTAACCCCACAAACAAGTTGAAGCATTTTTACTAAAAACGTACAGCACCTTACCAATTATATCTGACATCTCAGATCCTGTGTTCTGACCTCCGGAACGGTGTGGGGTCATGTGACTGAAATCTATGGACAGCGACTGCTCGGTACGCAGCTGAGGAACATGCTGTGCTGGTGCCGGCGAGCGCGGCAGAGGAGGCGGAGGTGAAACGGCCAAGCGGAGCGGCGAGGGGGAAAGCATTTAAACTCAAAACGCCGTCGGATAATTTTAATCAAGTCTCTTGAGTCATCAAGCTCCAAGTCCGTGTCAAGTCTGGAGTCAAGGAGATCTAAGTCAAGCCTCAAGTTCAACTTTTTTTTTTTTTCTTTGGGGATAAGGCAAGTCTGAAAGCCCTGTAATTTGTGACTCAACTTCCATTTAAGTTCACATCTCTGCAACGGGGTTTATTAAATTAAGTTAACCAGCCACCACGAACAACATGTTAACATTAGCAATACTGTCCCTGATGAGAAAATATTTACCTTAGCTAAAGCAATAACCTGCCTCAATTAAATGAACCTTTCCGTTTAGATCTCGTTCAAACACCCCCAGACTGCATGCACAGTGACATCAAAACAACAGGCTGCCCTGACAAGGCTGCCAACTCATCAAAATGGACAGAAGGAGCTTATCTGTGCATGAAACTCCACATAAACCATCA
The DNA here is from genome assembly GCF_013368585.1 of Megalops cyprinoides. NCBI lineage: Eukaryota > Metazoa > Chordata > Actinopteri > Elopiformes > Megalopidae > Megalops > Megalops cyprinoides. The sequence goes on along the minus strand of NC_050585.1, from coordinate 12,613,996 downwards.
CACGGCGAGCTAGGGAAACAAGCACAAAGTCATTCACCGGGTCTTAGTGCAACAGCTTTCCAGCTCAGTTCACACTCGATCAAATCACGAAAAAGAACCTCTCTCAACTTTCCACTCCTGGCCAGATACAGAGACCCGACAAAGCATCTCTCCTGAATAATACACGCAGATCTTATTTAAAACGAAGCCAAAAACTGTTGTGCTCTTTTACTTCAAGCTCAGCCTGATCGCTTCTGCAAAGCACACACTAGCCAAGGATGTCCTTGCACTGCATATACCCAGGACAAAAAAAAAAAAAAGAATAAAAGAAGTGACTTTTTCAAATACCATAACCCCATAAAAGCTCCTAGCAAAGCAGAGTGCGCGTGTGTGGTTCCGCACATGTGTGCACGAGTGTGTGTGTGCATGTGTGAGAAAGAGACGGAGAAAGAGAGAGAAAGAGGAAATTAAGTAAGAGCTACCTTTTTTGGCCACTTCCATTTCTTCCTCGGTCCAGCGAGAAGTCTCCCCGGCCTCTAAGCCACCTGCAAGCAGAGGAACAGTCCTATCAGACGGAGAGACGGCGCGCTGCCTCCTTCCTTCCCCCCAGCTCCTAAACTAATAATCTGTTTACATTCGGGGCTGCTGGGTCCGGCCCCCTCCCAGGCAGGGGGCCCATCAGCTGATCAGGCTGCCGACGCGAGCGCGGAGAGCAGAGAGCGGGATCGGAGCCGCGCCTCCTCGCTGGGAAACAGCCCCTCACAGACTGCTCTGCTGCTGCCGCCGCCGCCTCCCTCGCTGGCCCACCGCACCGGCCCTGTAATCACCATCTTGGGGCTTGCTCGGTTACGTGGACCTCGGCCATCGAGCCACACGTGACCCCTCCGCCGCGGCGATTCAGAGAAAAACGAAGCGTACGAGACGAGCTGCCTGAACCTTGGCCCACACTCTGCACCACCACGACTCCCTGATACTGTGTAAACACAGGACAAATATAGCCCCACATGACCCTTGACATTTATGCCTTTTTTCCCCTCCTTCTAACCCCTAAGCAAAGTTCCAGCTGGGCTGTTTGGTTACATCTACAAATCTCCGGCACCTAACAAATCTCGTAAAGCTATTCAAATAAATGGAATTCAGCTTCATAAGCTTTCAGCCTACACATGAGACATGTTGTACCATAATGTAATTTTTCATGTTTGAGAGAACTGTGTACATCTACTTTTTCCACAGGGCATGATTTGCTAGAAACTGAAATCTAATTTCTTAGCATGACAGTTGTTCCATCTGACCTGTTATTCACTTTAGTTTTAAGTCAGAGGGATTTAAATTGAAAGTGTACCTTTGATGTGTTTCTTATTTAATTGCCATCTGTCAAGCACAATATGGTTTTGTGTGTCAATAATTTCAACAGCTAAATCAATGCAATTTACTGCTAGAGATGAAAAATGCTGCGCTCCACCTTGTCTCCATTCAAACTGTCAGAGTGTATGTTTAGCCAGCCATTTCATTCATTGTTTACAGGCGTCTAACAAGACATTAGACCTGCAGATATTAGCCTGACAGCTGTAAGCTGTTTCTGTAAATGTGATGATGCGCTCTCTGTTGCGTCTCTCTCAATATCTGTAGCTGGGTTTTGTGGCCATGTTCACAAACAAACACAGAAAAGGACAGAAAGGGAAGAGCCACTGCACCACTGGTCAGACAGACAGTTAGCTAAATATTTTTTTAAAAAAAATGTAATGTTATCTACCTTTGTTGGACAAGCAAGTGAGCAAATTAGAGAGAAACAGCTTCACTCAATATTCATAATTCATATTCTGGTACAGCAAGCTTTGTCACAGAAAGTCCAGTTAATCAGACCACTCTACCATACCTTGACAGTAATGTGGCCCGTTTCTGTGCAATCAAGGTCCCTACTACTTCCAGGGCAATCAATGATCGCTGCATCAGCATTAAAGCCCAAAATGGCCCCTGTCCAAATAGGCTCATGCGCGCGGGGAGATAGGCAGAGGCTTACTCAAAATGGCCCATATTGCCACATTAAATGGGCTCCTGAATAACCTGGAAGGCTTTCACTGGTCAGCCAGGGTGACTGAATGTCCTGACATGGCACGCCAACACAAATATCTGGGGCACAGAGACGGGAGGGGTTTAATTACATCAGGGCTTTGCATTCCCAAAGATGTGACAGCCGAATATTCTATGGCCCTCAAGATCCAGATACCTAAATAATCCAATCTTGCTTTTTTTCCTCCCCACAAGCACTGCCTGATACTGCCGCTCTCCCGGTGTAAATGAACACACTTCACCTGATGTATATGCTGGGACACAAGATGAATTTCTTTCCCACTGCAAAGACATTTGCATTCACACTCACTCACCAGACAGGGGAAAGTAATAGCATCAATGAGTTCTCATTTTTTATGGGTTGCAAGGTTTTTGCTTCCTTCACTCACACTGATGGAACAAATAGATCTCCTACTTTTTTTTTCTTTTTTGTCTGAGGTGAGTAACAGCTTAGTGATTTCATAGGGGAATATATGAATAATGAGTTATCTGATCCCATTGCTATGGGATTGTCACAATGAACAAGGTGCACTGCACCCCCTACCCCCGCTGCTTGTCTTGTAACAGAACAATGTCTGTTCGCTTGAGATTGTGAAAGCTTGTTTATGAGCAAGTACCCATTAATTTGATTTTGCTAAAAGTACTGTAATATTTTCTTCACTGTAGGAGACAAATTCCTTCAGATGTACGCATACATACATGAAAAACCCACTTTAAAATATGGCTCTGAAGCTGCAGGATTAACGTAATTCTCAAGCTGCATGGTGCATTGATCTCATTGCAGATCCCACCAGAAAAACCTGGGCTTTTGATCCGCTCAGATTCTGTCGGGGGATCAAGACATAACCTTAGAGCGCTGCAAAACAATCTATGGGAAACAACGGGTAAATCTACAAGCATCAACGGTGTGGCTGAATGAGAAATACAGGATCATCTCTGAACCAGCAGAGGGCGCTCTCTCAGCTGCAGTCACAACAAGCCAGCCATCACCCTGCCCATAGAGACCGAGCCAGCGGTCGTGGAGAGACGCCACCACGTCAAATCACTCAACCAGAGGGGCAACCAGTGAGTCTGCATGCGCAAAAGCAAAACAACTCAGCCACCCCATGATTATACATCTTGTAATGGTCGACTACCACAAACATCATTTCATTTCAATATGTATCAAATATAGGTATGCGGACGGGCCGTTTTTCATTTTCCGAAACAGCTGTTACTGTATATTCATCGCTTGACGACCCACGGAACAAGCAGAAACACAAGCACGAACCAACATGCACCCCCTAGTAGTCCTGGGAACACTGCCTTCCCTGCTTGCAAAACGTAAGGAGGGATCCATGACCACGGGACTGCGTGGGGAAGATCTGGCACTGTAACACATGAACCTTCTACAGCTGCTGGTAGCTTCCCAAAAGGGGGAGGAAGAAAAGAAAAATCCAAACGGGCCAAAAAACAATCAACTGAACTTGCGCTCGAACGGAAGAGAGACAAAGGGGCCAAGAACAACCAAACAAAGGGCAATAATTAGTCCTGACCGACATTGTGCGCCTTTTCCAAAATCCTCTATTACCCTGCTTTGCTCTGCTTAATCATCACAGAGATTTCAATTACTTCTGAGGCAACGTTTTCAAAATGAAACTCCATTCACTTCCTTCTTAGCTCTGCTGCCCCCAAAAATCCCAACTGCTAACACACTGCTGAGGACACAATGTGCCACTGTGTGACGTGACATCGCCTGGGTCTGTTTTATCCCGTGGCAGTTAATTGCAATCTACCCAGAGCTCCGTCAGTGTCATCCTTAAGCCTGATTATGCCAGGGTCCTATGTCTTGGAGCAGGAAGCAGCCTGAGCAATCGCGAGGTCCAGTCCAGGACATCTTGGCTTTCCCCCACACAGGAAATGCACCGGATAAAGTCAACGTAGCCCCGTTTGCTAGATTAACGGCATTGGTGTCCCGAAAAGAATCTCGCTAAGAATTTCTACAAGTGGCAGGCACCCCTTACCTCTGTTTGCCTGGACATCCATAGCTACTGAGGCAGCCTTAGACTGGTCCCGTACGCTCTTCTGGGCCAGCTCCGGTTTGGGTGGCTGAGTAGGCTCTGGCAGCACTGGAACAAGAACATGCCAAGGAGGTTACAGAAAATCAATCAACCAATAAAAAAAAACAACAAAAAGGAAAAGGCCCACTTGTGATAGAACACCTTGATAAAGCAAAAGCTTGGCAACACAGGGCACCTGACAGCTGTCCAGTATTTAACAAGGAAGGATGCTGGAGGCTTCCAGCAGATAATCTCTTTCCAAGGCAGAAAAAAAATTGTAATACCATGAAAGTGATGTGACCATGGAGACAGAGACTCATGTTTGGTGTGTGTGTGTGTGTGTGTAAGTGTGTATGTGTGTGAGTGTTGGGGGTGGTTCAAAAACCAAGGACGTCTGAACCCGGCATAAACAACAAAAATCTGCCTTTCATCATGCCATTGCAGAAAGCATCTCCTCAGCCAACGGCTCAGACCCATGACACACGGAGAAGCCAAGCACAGGACAGAGAGATGACTGCCTGCCTCATTCACAGCTAGGTGCAATGTACCAGGACACGGCACAACAAGGCTGCACGCGGATGCAGGCGGAGCGCGGGAGTCCTCGCCCCTCACCTGGCTCGGGAGGGGGCGGCGGGGGCTCCTCGGCCGCCACGGACGCCGCCTCGTTGGCCATGGAGCGGGTGGTGATCCTGCCCTTGCGCCGGCCCTGGCTGTTGGCCGTCTTCCTGCCGCGCGGGGTGCTCTGCTCCTTCCCGTCCTCGTCCTCCCCGCCGTCGCACTTCTCTTTGTCTTTGCCGATGTCCCTTGACATTTGGGGAGGAGGTAAATGTTTACTGTGGGCTACGGCCTTCGCCGAAGCCTCAGCACTTACCAAACACAATGGGGGCTCCCCTTTCGCCGGGGATTGTTTATAGCGATGCAGCATGAGCGAGTTTCAAGCTCAAAGCAAACAGCCCAAACCCTACACCTTTGTTTGCTGCTAACTAACCTTTATCAAAAGCCACATCAAACGGACATAATGTGAACAATTGTTACAGCTATAAATAATGTCTGACCTTCCTAGATAGTAGTTCACACATGAACATGAAAATCAGCAAGCAGGATTAACTAGCTAAAGAGCCTGCAATATACTTGAATATAAAACAGACAGGTAGTAGTGTTACACACCACAGGTGGCGTCTCATGCATCCGGACACTACAAGCAGCACTATGCTGTTTTAGCCTAGAGATTAGCACTACAGATTCATTGAAATGGTTAGTTACCATCATACAGATCCACTTTTTATAAATCTGGTATTTACCTATTAGATACACAGCCCTACCTACAAAGTATGTTCAAAACATGAAATGTAAGGTGGCAGTCCATTTAAAAGCTCATACAGGCAGTAGCACTGACTTCACAGCAGTAGGCTCTGAACTGCCTGAGAGTTAGCCATGAAAATCTGTCGTCTTCTGATCACATGCCAAAGAAAATATGCAAAGATTTACAAAAAGCATGCCTTTTCAGTGAAAAATGTTAAAGAATGGTTTAAAGATAAAGCAACGTTACCCAGAAATACAGTGAGTATCAACTGCAGAGATCTGCTTGGACATCTCTCTCGCTCACAAACACACGCACACGCACACACGTACATGCATGCGCACACACACACACACGCACGCGCACACACGCACGCACGCACACACACGCACACACACGCACGCACACACACGCACACACACGCATGCACACACACACACACACACGCACGCACACGCACGCACGCACGCACGCACACACACGCACGCACGCACGCACACGCACGCACACGCAAAAAAAAAGCAAACAATTACAGAATTTACACTCACTTGGATTCCTCTTTTTCATCTTTTTCCTCCTCTTCCCTCTTCTCCTCGTCCTCTTTTTTCTCTGATTTCTCCGATTTGTCCTCTTCGGTCTTGTCGTCAGATTTCTCTTCTTGTGAGGGACGTGTTATCTGTTGCTAAAACAGAACAGCTTTTTGTTAGACTTTACAAAGGGAAAACATTTAACATCAGAGTACAAGTAACTACTCCAAGAATGAAGCTGCTAATTTGTTTTAATGTGAAACAATGCATCTTGGTATTATAAATAAGAATCATGTCTCTGTATTTGACATCATTAACAAGTACTGCCACATGACCCATACCCACAAGGCCACGAAAAACCTGTATTGCCGTGATTTGCAGTTTTATTGAATGTTGAATGTGTCTGAATTCCTGTAGTGACCTACAGCTACATTTGTACACTTCTTAAGTTCAGTAAGTTCTTTTAGCTTTTAATACAGACCGTTAATTAGTTTCATTTCAATTTTCAACTAATTTGCAAGTCAAAGCAGAAAAAGGTGTTGTGTGCTCAAACAGGAAAAAGGTGTTATGTGCACATACCAATATAGGATGCTACTGCTGCTCCAATGAACTAGCTGCAACAGAAGTTCACCTCATTTCTTCATTTAGCACTTTTCCTAACTTTTCTCTGGCAATTAAAGTGATCAGATTAATTCCCAGCCTCCTTCTGATCCCATGCTTACACAGTTGTTAAGGCGGGAAGTGTACCAGACTAAAATGACCAACAGCAGACATAATAAAAAAATCAATGAGCAGCAGAGATATACACTGCTTTACCGCTGGAGAGCATGAGGTGTGACTACAATAAAGAGGCATACAGATCATTACGGGGCAAAGTGCGTCACTGACGATACAGAATGCTGTAAAACAGGCCTGCGAGGAACATTCTGATCGGTGATAACTGACACTGTAGATCATGAAACGGCACACTTAACACCTCTCGCTTCCTTCCTGTGCGAGGCATGCAGCTCTCTCTTTGTGCTACGCAACAGAATTCGCCCTCTCAAGTCACGTTTCATAACACATCCTCCCAGCTGCAGGTACTCACAACAGCAATTTTATCCCAGCTCATGCCTTGACTTGATGAAGACATTTACTCCAGTTATGCTTTACTACCTATTGTGGCTCACTGACACGTCTGCAAGATTCCGTTTCATGCGGCCCTGTTGTCCTCTCGTAAAATATATGTCTTATGCCTATCTTTGGAATATGTGCTCCTCACGAGCTGCGACCTTAGACTAGGCAGTCATAAAGGAAGATGAAGTGGTTTCCAGTAGATAATGACTGGCCCATTCACCACACATCAGGTTAAAATACTGAAGTAAAATTAAGCAGTAACAACTACTCAGACAGTTTTTCTTGCATTTCCAACAACAGCATTCAAAAACACAGAGCTTTTACATTTTAAAGCCCTGATTTGCAAGAGAACAATTTTGTTTTTCACCGATGAGATCTGCTTCCTTCCTTCAAAGCAGGCTTAAAAAAATTTTAAAACATGATAAAGAATTCTTCCCTCCAAAAAAAAAAAAGAGGCACTTCTAATTGCCTGAGTTTATGTATCAGAAAACAAGCCTGTCATTTAATACCACATCAATGTGCTCTCTCCTTTGATGTATGCTTCACTGTTTGCACAGCTAAGTGATCTTCACATTGTTTTCACCCCAGAAAAAATGCTCTTGTGTACAGCTAAGTTAACACACCATATATACACCCCCATATATACCACATCATACTGCAGTACAACATATGGAACAGGGTCTGGGTTACACTGAACGAGCCAGCATCTAGTTCAGGAGCTATTCAGAGCCAAGTTCATATTCAAAGTGTCAGAAATAACTAGCTAATGGAAAAAGCCCCCAGAAGAGCAGGAGTGAAAACCCTGAGCGCATGGGGGGGGCAAACACACAGGGGTTGTCAGTGGAGTCTGCATTATCTTCTGATATCCACCCACAGCCTTCTCAATCTTTTATCAGCGTAGGGTTTTTTCTTCCTGTCCTGGGATTGCTCTCTATCTGCGCTGAACTGCACCTACTGAAGCCAGGAGAGGCGTGAGGGAGCTGGTGACCATCTGCGAAAAACCTGTGCAGGTTTTCAAATCAAGCCCAGGAAGACGCACAGCTGGGACATTTCCATTTTCCACTCCCCCCCCCCCCCCCCCCCCCCCCCCCCCCCCCCCCCCAAGTGCTTTAAAAGGAAAATAAGGAAAGACGCAACGAGTTATGAGAAAACTATTTTTTCAAAGACAGAGCGTGAGCAAGAGTGAGAGAGAGAGTGAGAGAGAAAGAGAGAGAGAGAAATTTATCATCATCACTGCAGAGGCTCTGTGGACGGGAGCTGATGCATAGAGTCGGGTCGGAACACGCCTGGCCACGCCAAGTCAAACATCCCATGCTGTTACCAGATGGGACCGAGGAATGCGCAAACCCGGCCGTGAGACAGAGACGCAGGGAGGGAGAGAGCGAGCGAAAGAGAGGGGGAGAGGGAGAGGATGTGGGGCAAGGTCCTGCCAGAGCCCACACCCCCACCCCACCCCCCCCCCAACCCCACATCGTCCCTGCATCTCCACAAACCCACTCTCTGATTATGAAGTACCGTTTCCGCACAAACAGAGCCCCGTCTGGGGCTGCTGCCCACAGCCAGGCGCCCCTTTAAAAAAACCGCCTTGTTGATGTGTTTTTCCACCACAGACGTTCTTCCCTACTTGCATCAACACAAGCGGAGCCCTTCAGGAACCAGCTATGCCTGTATTTATTCTGGAGTCCACTGACACAATGGTATACATCCCAAGCTTTGCTTCCAGTCCAGATGCTTGGGTTTCCAGCAGATGCCTGACCCCACGGCGCACCGCGCCTGTGTGGTGTGCCGGGCCTGTGCCAGGCTGTGGGAGCCTCAGGATGCAGAGGGGTTGCTGATTCACGGCTTTAACATTACATTACATTACTGTCATTTAGCAGACGCTCTTATTCAGAGTGATTTACATAAGGTAAGTACCTCGCCCAAGGGTACAGCAGCAGGGGAATTGAACCAGTAACCTTTTGGCTGTGAGCCCTGCTTCTCACCGCTATGCTACACTGCCACCCTGTTTTGCTGAGGTCCAGGGACATGGAAGCAGCAGCGGCACATGCGCAGAGCAGGGACATCAGGCCTGGCCTTCTGGCCTCACATCTGACAGGCCAGCATCTCAAGCTTCATGCCTGTGGATTACTGAGAAGTTAAATTCAGTTACACATGCCAGCTATCAGACAAACACCTTTGAAATAGCACAGCAAACTCTCTTCACGCCATTTCAGTTGGTAAGACACCAGAAACACCAAGAAATAAAAAATAATAAATAAACCCTAAAATGCATCTAGAGCAATTTGATGAGAAAATTAAACCTAGAGAATATGTTCTTTTGGAAATTCCAGGCATCTATGTACCAGCTACAGTCAGACTTGATACCAGCTTAGTGCACTCAATTTTCCCAGGTATTCATTTCCAAATACCAAGTCTGAAACTTCATTTCAGCTTCCATTTAGATGCACATACTAAGTGATGGCAGACTAAATATGTTTTTTTTCCCCCAGAAAAGCCCGTCAGTTCATATTAGCATCCACAAGTGAGCCCCCAAACTTTATGCTGCATCACACTGATCCATGGAGAGTTCTCTGAGGAGCACAGCTATTTCATACTTAATTCGGCAGCATCAAACTTAGAGATGCTGACACTTTCTGTTGATAAGGGATTGACAGGAAGGACTCACCCAACAGCAATGGAGAGCAAATAAGAGAAACATTAAAATCAGTACAGATGAGCATTTAGCATCCTCTCAATAAAATGCCATTAAACCGGGCAATAATGTTATCTACCGCTTTTATAAGGAAAAATGCCTTGGTGCAGTGTCGGCCCGGATATGTAATCCTACATTTCTGTCAGACAGGTCACTGCGTTCATGTAGCCCAAGTAAGTCGATTTTTTTTATGATTTATTGCACAAAGGGGCTCCAGATATGAACAAGGTAGGCAAAAAAAGAAAACCGTGAGCAGAGGAGTTCCAGGTAAACACTCAAATGGAAAACTTCAGCAAAGTGGCAGATTGATGTTTTGTGCAGCAGGTAATATCCTTTTAGACTGCAAGTGAAAAGTAATATGCGGCAAACTTCTTGAAAGCACTTTGCCTATTTGCAAGAGGGTTTTTTTTGTACAAACTTTCAGTGACAGTGAAAAAGCAAGTCGCTTTATCAACCTGCTGCCAGTTTTAATGCAAGCAGTTGCATTAAAGCAACTGCATTAGAGCAGTTAAGATGGGCCGGGGGAAATACCTTGGCCTTGCATCACTAAATGTGTTTTGAGTCTAATACCATCAGACTGCAGCAGCTCTGAAGGTGTTTTTTCCTGTGTCTATGAACTGATGAAGAGGTATTCTTTCTTCTAATCGACCTGACAATATTTCCACTAACAATCACGGCAGGGGTAGAATTTACCCACAAAATAATGCCAACTTCATCATCTTGCACCAATGCCATCAAGCTGCATTAAGTGTAGATTAATTCCATGAACGGACAGATTGTGTATGTAGCAGACAGTACTGCACTCAGACACAGAGCACAAAGGTGACTCCGGCTGTCTTTCCATCATTGCAGTAATGTGTTACCAGTGAACTGCATCATCAAGTGATTAGTTGCTATGATGCAACAGCACAGCTTTAGCACTGGGGCCTGTGAGGGCAATGGGATTGGCTCTGCTGGTCCACTATGACTGCCAATAGTTTTAAACCAAGGTCCACAGGAACTGTGCGCAACTGTGTGTTTTTAGAAGTAACAAAAAACAGCAAAAAAATGATTAATACAAAGAATGAATAGAGGCAACGGTGTCATACAGGATGTTTTTGATGCACCAGATATACATCCACATAAGCAGCCACTTAAGGTCTCTGTTCCAAAACAGTCCTTAACCTCCACACAAGTTTGTAAATGGCCCAAATTCTGCTTTGGCTTCCTGCATGAATTTTTGTCTGTCTCAGACAAACAGAGGTTAGCTTTACACTTCGGTACACTGCTTCCTTATTCGTCCTTTAAGACTTCACACTTCCAGCACAGACATGCCACTCGGGCATCAGTAACTACAGCTGAAAAGGACATGTCCCTCTCACCTTCAAAGGACACAGTGTCTGTGTGCGGATGTCACACAGGAAAAACATGTCAGGCACACCGCTCATCTCGTGTCATTTAGACTCAAAACATTTGTCACCTGTTCACCTAGCCACCTTCTCAGCTACTGTACAAACTTCATGTTTATAATATACTGTACAGTATCTCCAAAACAAAAGCAGGAAAAAGTCTCTGAATAGAAGATAAAGGGGCATAAACATGTACAACAATTGCTGGCACTTCATCGTTCACAGCAACGTGCCTGTTTCCACACTTTGACTTGTACATGAAAACACACACAAACCTCATTTCAAAAACCACATGTCCACCTCACACAACAGGATACATGCTGCGAATCTGCTTATTCTGAACGACCTCCAGGTGCAACAGACTCAAAGGGTTAACAATCTAGGAGAGGCAAAAGAGAGCCGAGCCCTGAAATGTAGCCGTGAAACGTAGCTCACATCTTACAGTTAAGAGTAACCTGCAGCTATCCCTGCCTCCCTGTGCTAAGTTCTAACCCAGAGGCTCAAGTTGTGGATTTGCAGACGTGCATGGAGAGAGTTAAGTGGAAAAAACTGCGAGCTGCTCTGGCTCTTTCCTTCAGGATATCACGGAAACAGAGACAGCGAGGAAGAGAGAGAGACACACACAGACAGAGAGGAGAAAGTTACTGACAAAATGTAGATAGGCTCCAGTTTTCAGCTACCGACATACCTGCAAGCTCATCTGCTGGGCTAAAAAGCACTTTGCCCCTGACCAGCCCCCCAGACTATCCGCAGCGGGTGTCAGGCTTGAACCCGAGGCACGGCTGCAGCCTAGAGGAAAGCACCATGGCGGAGCTCCTTAGAATGGCTGCCTGGCCCTGCACCGCGCATATTCCAGGAAACTGTGTCATCGGGCCGCTTAAGCTGCCTGAAGAATCGCCCATCTCACATGCACGCTCTAATCTATCCGGGGTCACTCAAGGTAATCCTTGCCGAGCGCTCCCTTTGATTGGCATTCGCAGCAGCACAGCAAGTTTTTGGTCTTGTCAGATCGCTGGGACGTACCACTCGGCCTTAACCGAGAGGGGTGTCCAGCTCCGGTACAGGATAAAAAAAAAAAAAAAAAAAGAAAAAGAAAAAAGGGAAAAAAAAAAACCTCAGAAGGAAAACAAAAACAAACAGGGTCCGGCGGCTCGGAACTGGCGCGCCGATTTTCTGTACTCATCTTCCATTAGCCCGCATTCTGCTTCCACCCTCTCTCGTTCTCAGGCTTTTTCTCCCTCTCGCTCACAGCAGTGTCTGCTAGCTCTAGCAGCCCCTTGGGAATTTCTACAAGTACAAAGCCTAGCCTGCCGTCTCTTTTGAAAACCACAGTGTCAGTGCTGAGCTGTGTTCGCCAAGCAGGAACGTCCTATGATTATTTTTATTTCCCATACTCTGACTGCTTTGAAAAAAAAAACGAAAAAAAAAAAAACTTGTATCGTGTAAATGTATTTGTTCTCCATAGCAATTGCTGCCACTCCATACCCTTTCACCTTCTTGGCACAGATGTAGATGTAAACAACTCTCAAATTAAAAGGTCAGTTTCTTAAGGTCGGTTTCAGAGTACTTGGCAGGTTCATCAAACTATTTCTGCCCAGTCACACGATCCTAATCAGCCAGGAGTTTACAGTCATTTCTACAGACGTTGATAAGAAGAAAAAAGAAGTGCAATTTTTTTTTCAATGCAAACTGCTGTGTGAGCACAGATGCAGTGAAATTCTTCTCACTGTTCTGACAAGGTGTGCATCAACAATGAGAAAATTTCTCACAATCTTACTATTTCAGGCTACATGTGTCATTCTGGCCAAAAATAAACTCTTTCCTCTTCTCTGGCTCGGACAGAACAGTTTCTGTATCTGAAATACACCAAGATAATCCAGGTCAGATGGAGCTGCTTTATTTATTTAATTATTTTTGTGTAACGATAAAGATAGCAACACTATTTACGGTCTGTTGCTCCTCTCCAACAACTGGACAAATGTTAATAACGCACACAAACCAGAAACGCAGGAGCTGTATTTCGAGTAGCGTGGCTTGGGACACAGAGGAGGAGCCGGCCCTTGGGGGCTGTTGTCTACTGTACCACTCGAGCAGACTTCACGCCATTCAAACCGGGTGCCTTGCAGCACATAGTCAAACGGTTCTATAATGAGAATTGATTTTGAACAGTGAGGGGGGAAGTGAGGGGGGTGGGGCTTCCTACTGTACGTGGCAGATTGCGTTTCCCCGACCCCCAGCTCTGGCGCCCTGCCAGGCCATCACTCACGCTCGGTGCTGATCGCCACTGCGGGGTGACACCAGCGTCGGAGCGTCGGCGGCTCCCCGGCTGAGGCCAGGTCACCCAGCCTGCGATCCCGGAGACCCTTCGGCTCCCATTTCACTCTGCCCCACCTGAACGGCCACGTGTTCCCGCAGGGGTGTTGAGGGGGGGAATGCTGTACCCTCCCACTCCGCTCTGGAAAAGGGGCTGTTTAGGCTACACACCCCTGCCAGAGATAAGCTTTTGGCAGTGGGGGGGGAGAGCCCCAAGGTTAAGCGGAAATGTCGCAACACAAATACTACTGAAAGACGAGGCAGAGCAGGGACACCGTGACACCACCACATCCTGAGCTTAACTTACCCTCGTCCGCATCTGCCTGGGCCTTCCAAAGAGGCACTGATTCATCCGGCCTCCGCAAATCCACACGTGCACAGAAAACATTCTGCACAAGTGCCTGAGGCATTAAAGAGGTGCAAAACCTTGCCGCAGATGGACAAGCCCAACGCCTTTCAATGCAGATGTAAAAATGTCTGAATCCGCACAACTCCGTGAGAAACCTCTTCACAGCATCTGGTTGAGGCAGACAGACTTATGTACATTTCACAAGCAGGCAACAGAAGCAAATGAGTGGTAAAACGACAGGGTAGAAAGGAGGGGGGTTCCAAAAAGACCAGGTGAACAACATGGTGGTTAGACCGCATTCAAGGAAACAAACAGCCTGGATAATTTACCTGATGTCCAAAGTGAGAAAAACAACCTCAGCTGTTAGGAAGAATGTTCCCTCCCCTCTCTCAAGCAAGACATTTTTGTTTGTATGGGGTGGAGGGGGACAGACAAAAACAAAAACCTAAGAAGAACATTTGTTCTTCTGGTGAATCCTAAGGTGGATCCCCCTGCCCTGTTATTATAGCCCTCTTACTTGGCTGTGGATTACACAAAAACATTATGGCAACCACTCAAAGCGACTCCTTCAAGACCTCGCCCAGTTCCTCCAGTCGAACTTCAAGGGAGCTTTCCTGCAGGGCAGATTGCTGATTACATGTCCTGTTTCCTCGCGCAGACACACACACACACACACACACAGGACGGGAAGCTACTGTGCCCCCCGCAGCTATGACACTATGCCCCTCCCCTTTGCTCACTTCCAACTGGTTGACAAGCAGATCCTAAAGGTTAGCTCCCTCTAGAGCTCCCTGCAGAAAGCAAGAAAACTACACACATCATGAGCCTGGCAGCTCAAAATTCTCAATGAAAGACATCATACCACTTAGGAGCACTGCCTCCTTTCGTTGGGGTATGGACTTGTCCACACCAAGTGATCCTACACAACAAGCCTTAGACGTCTGGAATAAGCCTCTTGCTGCTTGGACAGCACCTTATCTGAAGAGTGGTCAGGAGTGGTTACACGGAAATGCGGCTGCGCGATGACAAAGCTGTCCCGCGGGACTCACGGGCATCGTTAAGAACAGAGGCGAATCGCTGCCGAAAAGCAAGGTAGCCGCTATCTGCTTCCATCTTCAGTATCTAGACGGTGACAGAGTCCAGACCACAAGCAGCTGAGGAACGCGCGGCTTAAAGGCCCGCCGCTGCCTCTCGGCGTATTTCATTAACGCGAGGCACACGCACGAGGCTCTGGGAACGCTCGGGAGAGCCTCAGAGTTCCTCTGGCACACAGCAGCGCCGAGCCTATGAGCATGGCAACCAGATAAAACGATTCCTAGAACTTCTGCTGTGGTGCTTTTCCAGTTGTCCATAAATCAGTCTCCGCTCCGGTCTGTTTCTTATTTACACAGAAAGCCGCGACTCCACTCCCTACTGTAACCCACTCTCCTCTCCATAGAGCCCTCGTATGCTGAGAGCCGAGGCTTCTCTAACAAGAATCAACCAAGATTGCTTTGTACACTAGAGGGCCCTTCAAGACTGTAACAGTGTTCTGCCTGCAGGACGGCGGCACATTAATGTGGCATCAGAAAAATCCCATCAGCACAGAAGACCAATGTGATGTAAAGGGCAATAATAGTCTTTTTTTTTTTTTTCTTTAAACGAACAATAGTTTCCCCCCATAACCATTCCAAAATGTATGCTTATTTGCAGATGGAAATGAATTCTAAATTTCATGAAAGAAGAAATTATTTAAGTATGCATGCAAGTGAAAGCAATTTGTCATTAACGACTGCAGCCTGGATTCATTCATTTGTCCTGCGCTTTCACTGACAGATCAAAGAGCAAGCAAATGTCACGCTTTTTAATACTATCTTTTTTTTTATTTTAATTAATTTAGGTAATTTCTGAACTTGTAAAACTCTTAAGTAAAACTCCAAGTAAAAATTAAGATAAAATGGACAAAATGCTTTGCACGGCCACAAGCACATCTGACCGTGTTTTGTCACGTGTGTAATTATACAGACATTTGGTAAGCCGCAGAATGAGACGGACCTTACTCTGTAAATCTACAGATTTTTGACATTTATAGGCATTGTTTTAAATGTGCACAGTATTTGAAGGCTGTAAAACAAAGCTAAATTAATTTCTTTGTACATACCATATAACACTAATCCATGCCAAGAAGGAAAAGCATTGTAGTCAGAATACTGCAGGATTTCATCTTGGTCAAGGAGGTCAAATCTCTTATAATAATAGTTCTCTTCCTGCGGACCCAGGCAACGTACACTCACCTGGTTTCTTCCCCTCCGTCTGCCATAGCGTCTCACAAGAGTCTTATAGTTTTGATTCTTCTTTGTCAAGTAGTAGTACAGGACACAGTCAGAGACGCACTGCGGGGAGAGAGGAGGCATTACAGATGATCAAACCAATGACTGAAAAAACTTGCGTTATATTGCATAGCTATTTTTAGCGCAATAACCACTATCCCTAGTATGTGGCGTTAGGTTTCTTCCCGTATTTTCTCCCTTTAGTCATACCTGATGCGGGAGCACACCTCCAGTTTTCCGAGGCCAAGTGAAATGCTCCTGAGGGGAAAAAATGCCACTCGCATCTATTCAGTGTTGCTATCACAGCAACAGCACTATGCTGCTTCCATGTGGTAGAGAGAAATGTACGGCTACAAAGATAAAGACCGAAAACATATGCTGTGTGTTCTTCAAAGCTAACAGGTAAGTTAACCAACATGTAGATACAAGTGATATTTTTCTGTCCCAGAAGCATTTCACTGAACTTTGGAGGTGTGCTCCCACATCAGGTATGACTAAAGGGGAAAAAAATACGGGAAGAAACCTAACGCCACATACCGGGGATAGCCGTTATTGCACTAAAAATAGCTATGCGATATATTGCGACGGCTATATCGCCCAGCCTTAACTGACACCTTGTAAAGCTTTTTAAAACCTCAACATTGCCTCAGTCAATTCACAAGTAGGCCATAAAGGTTTAGAGACTGATCTGAATTTACAAGCTTGTCTCTTGCGGCTGGGGAGAGACACAATTCTCTCTGTTCTCTCCAGTTATAATTAGTCTTTAAAACAGCCAAGAGAAAAGACTGAACTCACCTGCAGTCTCTGTGCTTTTGAGCTGCCATTTCATTGTTCTAAATATTGACTAAACAATTTATGAGCAAAGCCCCCCCCCCCATGCATTCAGAAGCAGTAGAGTAGACTTGGACTTACCTTTCTTTCTAAATATGAGGCGATGAGGCCAAAGTTTTTCGGATGCTGCACAAACCTGTGTGCAAGAAAACAGAAATTCAGCAAAGGAATCGTGGATCAGGTGCGTGGAATGAATACTCTCGCGTGGAGGGAATACATGGTGAGGAGGTGGATGAGGAGCATCCATTTCTAAAGCACTGACATCCATCTTGTTTCCAGCATGCACAGGAGACCCTGTTCCAGGCTGCTGCTGCATACACGCATTGTATTGTTTTTCCACATTCAAAACTGTATCAGCTGGGCATTTCAACTATTCTGGAAAATATTAATTTTTACAAAAAATATTTAGTATGACTCAAGCCATATTTAATTAATTAATTTAATTTTAATGATTAATGGAATAAACAAAAATAGGAACACAGTGACCGTCATATTCACACAAGTTTAAAGTGAGTTTTTGTTAGCAGCACACTTACACATTGCTACAGCATTGCTAAACATCCTGTTAATGTAATGAACCTGTGTGACCTAATGACCAATTGCTGGTGGAAAGACTTTTGGAGCTGACAAAACTAGTGTGTAGCGAAGGGCGAGAGCAGTCACCCCACCCGGCCTCGAACCCAGGTCTACAGGGTACCAAACATGCGACTTTGACCGCGACGCCAAAGAGCCAGGCTCGTTGGTATGGCAGTCAGAGCGCATACTCAACCGTAGTGATGGCACTCCGTCACACTGCCCTCCCCTTCAGGAAGCGCGCCCATGCGCTTCACACACCATGGCGTCCCTCGCGCATTCTCCTGCCATACTTCTCCCATCCCAGGATGCCCCACTCACTGGTGCTTCACCCATCTCTGGGGTCCCTCACACACCGGGGTCAACCGAACCTGGGGGTCCCTCATACGGCTCACACACTGGGCACGCCTCCGATGGCCTCGCGGCAAGCCATCCCACTTCTAACACCATTTGTAGCGAAGGGCAAGAGCAGTCACCCCACGCGGCCTCAAACCCAGATCTACAGGGTACCAAACATGCAACTTTGACTGCGATGCCAAAGAGCCAAGTTGCATGGTTGGTACCCCCTAGACCCGGGTTCAAGGCCGAGTGGGGTGACTGCTCTCGCCCTTCGCTACATAGTGAGTACAGGAATCTGCAAATTCATATTTCCACACATGAACGTCATGACCAGTATCACAGGAGAAGAGAGTACTATGCTACCAGGTGGTAGGCAAGCACAGGGGTGTGCATGAGTATGCATGCATGTGTGTGTGCATGTGCTGAGCACTAGGACAATATTTTTCACTGTTCTCCAGTCACTATAAAAAACATTGGCCTGAATATAGCAAAAGGCAAAAGCAAAACTCAGTTTTTAAGATGCTAACTGACATCATGCTGGACTTCACTCAGATGTGCAACTATTTAAGATTAAGACACTTCTTTCTGCACTGCTGTTAGAAAGAAAGTAAACTGAGAAAATACATTTTCTCAGGGGAAGTAAAATAGTGGGGAACTTAAATGCAGAAGAATGCATTCTGCCAATGAGCATTTCCAAGTACATTATGTCTGTTCACAGATCAACCAAACTCCTCCAAGGACTCTTCACAATCTAGGTCTTTTGTGGAGACGGCTTTCTGCCTCCGTACAATTTGGATGGGGAATGAAGCCTGTTTCACCATGATTTTATGCTGTCAATTTTTTAAACATATTTGCATAACAAATTCCATTATTACAAATGAAACTTCTCACTTAAGGTGGATCCCAAACTTCTGCTTTGATACAATTCACCATAAATTTCACCAGACATCACGGGTAAGCTAACCTCAAAGTCCCAACACCCTCGAGATAAACCGCTGTCAGACGTGGCCAAAACTGTTCTCCCCATGATGACACTCACTTCTCCTTGAAGATCTCCTTCTCATGCTCGGTCCACACGTTCATGAACTGCCGGGCCTTGTAGACCTTCATGGGGTCGTCCATTAGGCCGTTCATGTTGATGAACTTCACCCGCCGCTGCTCCGAGTCATACATCATGGGAGGAATGACTGAGAGCTGACGCATCTGCTTCTCGTTGTTCTGAGGGGTGGATGGGGGTCACAATTTTTTTCAAGCATTAATGAACTTTAAAGACATCTTCTCCAACCTCTTCCTTAGCACGAGGAATGCTTGTAAAATGGTATTCAACCTCAGACCAACTCTAGGCAAAAAAAAAAAATATATATATATATATGATTTGATGCAGAGGCAGCTGTGAGTGAGTCCATTCAAGATTTTTTGTTGTGACATTCTACTTTCACGGCAGGGAGTGGACTCCAGCTTTCATGAAAGAGAGTTATTTGTACATATATGGTGTGGCTGTGAAAAAGGACATGTCTACAAAGGGTTAATCAGAACCCTAATAACATAAGTCATAAGTGTACCTAAATGGGAGGATATACATCAGTTCATTGGCTGATGCTTTTCTGTCTTGTTATCTCTCATTAGTCTCTTGCTAAGATTTACCAAACTGTGGCCAGCTTCTAGGAAATGCAACAAACCAAAAAATACATACGCATTATGGTGCACCATCACTGCACAACTCATCATGAGATGATGATGGAAGTAGAAACACAAACTAATGCAGCTGGGGGGAGCCATGTTTATTCCTGTTGCAAAATTACTTCAGCTCAAGTTACATGATATAGTTAGCAAGCTATAATACTGCTCCAGATTTAGTCAGTCTTTTTTGCACTGCACAGCTGGTAAAATTAGCTACTGGGTTAAAGCGAGGCAGCTAGGTAATGTAAGGAGGAGGGGAAAAAGGTTGTGGTTGACTGAATTTGCCCACAGTATCACTGCTCGGTGATATGTCATTGTAATGATTAGCCACAAAACTGCAAATATGACACTGTACCGCAATTTATGGTTAAATGACATTATATAACCCCCGAAGAGGCCAAACATGCCTATCTATACAAAACCGTGAAAGTGAAAGAAACACTCACCTCCTGTTCGGAGAGGCCATCTATAATTTCGGAAATCTCGTGCTCGCTCCTCGCAATGGTAGCTGAGAGGCCCGTTCCCCGCTGGCCAACCCTTGGAAATAGAAAGAAAGCGATGTGAAAAAGGGCCCCCCCCCCAGACAGTGAATTGCAGGTTCAAGCCTGACAATTTAAAGTGAATTACCACTCAAATCTACAGGCGCGCTTTCATAAACGAGAGAACCCACTCTCAAAATGAGGGTTAAGCTTTCAAAAGATTAGCCAACAAGAAAGAGACTCTCTGCCCCTTTGTCCCGGGGTTATCTAAGGCCTGCAGAAAATAAAAACAAAGCCTTCCCTATAATTTCATTTTCAACCTGACCTGAAACACCCTTTGAAGCTAACTTGGCAGCTATGCCTGTGCATTAGTTCCTAACCTCTGATTACGTTTAATCCACTTTGGCAGAAAATAAATATCTTGATGTGACAGCATGAAATATTCAAGTGAGAAGGGCTCATGGTACCGCATTATGCTCACGCACACAACTAAACTCAGTGAGACATCAGCAGCTGCACTCAACCCCAACTGCGCTGAATACTGAACTGGAAATTAGAATGACCCTGTGTTGCGTCACCAGATCGTTTAATATGAGTGCAAGGTTTTTGCCATCGAATTGCATGACCCTCCATGGATCGGTAGTGGCCTGGCCATCACCCTTACCCTGAAAAACACCACAACACATCATGTTTTAATAATTGTGCCTTCCTGAGCAATTTTACATGGAGCAGGGGAAACGGTAGGTCAGCCAAATTTGTTCTTCCTGCACAAAGCCGAATTTAGAGCATTCTCCTCCTTCGCCTACTTTTTTTAAACAGGATAATCAGAAGGTTCCAATTTATACCGATTTTCCAAAGTCTTTGAACAATAGTTTGGAGGGTAACAAACATAGCTACTTCCGTGGTCTACATATTTTCATCGACGAGTTAGAAAGTCATTAATCACAGAGTAAATGGTGTAGAACAAAGTCAAGGCTATATTTATGCTTATCGAGCCTGTGTTGACTAATGATTTGGTGCTGCTTAGAATTTTTCCTCCTCCTCCACACAAACTTCTTTGCTTCTGTGCTTTCTTTTTCAGATGACACTTCAGATGACAGGGAGACTATCCTCCAGTCAGCACCTGTGTCCTGATGCACTCTAGGACTTGTGTGAAACAATGACAACTGGCACGTGTATGTATCAGAGGATCATTAGCCTAGCTTCATGCTCCCATGTGAGTGCACGGCTGTTATGGTGGGACAAGCCTAATGTACAGTTTGCAGTTACAAAAACTAGGTGAAAAATGGGGGAAATGCAAAAAAATAAAGCAGTAAATCAATAAAATATATATATATTTTTAAAAAGTTCTTGTGATGTTTTATATGTACCCTTTCAAATGTTACAAAAAAAAAAAAAAACATTCATAATGCAACGGTAATTACAGAAGTAGAAAAAAGGCCAAATATTTGAGCACTGATGAAAAGACAGCCAAATGCAAAAGTCTAGAAAAGTGTTCAGGACAGCTGCACACCCAACACACCTCAAAGGAGGAAACAGAAGTCACACACAATTCAACAGCTACCCCTCACTGTGCTGTCTGGCGGTTTCTAAACACAGCCCCGTCTGCAGCCCAATTTGGGACTTCGAGGAAACCCCTGTGTCGCAATACCAGGAATATTCTGGGTATGGACTCTGACCCTCTCCATGGTGTTTGGAGAATCCCGCTGTCTGACTGGCTGACCTGCACATGTCTCGGCCTCGGCTTTCAGACTGGAGTTTCCACAGTTAAATGCCACCTAAAGCTGAGATCATTTGCCACACCAACACATCGCACGGGGGGCATGATCAAATGTGCAGGTCGGCTTTATTTTCACAGTGAGTACTGTGCTGGGGGAGGGGGGACAGCATTCCTCATTCATAGCAGATGCTGCTTTTCTTTTCAACCCAGTTAAGTTGTTAACTAAACAACATTCATTTCAATCATACAATAAACACACCTGCCACTGTTACACCCTTGGTTTTATACCTTTGCTGACTGAAATAAAGCACATACAGTTCACATTCTGTTGCCTAGGAATGCAGCACAAGAAATGTGAATCGTGGTGTGTATAATTTAAGACACAGCATGATGTCTTTCAGGATGAAACTGCTTTCCGTTTGTGAACTTCTGTTCTGCTCTCTCTTTTTTTTTCCCCTCTGCTGGTCTGAGAGGCCCAGCTTACCTCTGGAAGCGCTCCTGCTGCTCGCGCTGCTTGCGGATTTCGGGGAATTGCCTCTCGTAGTACTCCCGAGTGCGGCTCTCCTTGGCCTTGCGCCGCGGGTTGTTCTCCATGCGCTCCACCTTCTTCTCCCAGGCCTCCATCAGCTGGTCGTAGCGCTGGCAGATCTTCTGCTCCTGATCAAAGGCCAGCAACTCCGCCCATTACTGTGTGTGTGTCGCCGCACATCCAAACTGCCCTGCTATACCCCCCCCCCCCCCACCCCCCAAACACACACACAAACGTACACACACACTCCCATACATCATCCCCAGATTACAAATATAAACCCAGGCGCACAGTTTCCCAGCCCCCTCATTGAGCATTCCTCTCCTCAGACAACAGTGAAAGAGACCCAAAAAAAAAAAAAAAAAACAGCATTTAACGACAAGAGGTCACACTGTCCCTAGAGAAAATGCCTGGACTTGGTGTCAGAGAAAGAATTAAGGCTACCTCACTAATTAGACGCTTCTGGAAATGATCAAATATACATATTTTTTACCTTTTGTTTCAACATGATTATGCCACAAGATTACTCATGGTGTGCAAAAGGAGCCCCCAGAATACTTAATGCAGCCTTAAATGTACACATCTTCAAGGACTGTGTTTGTGCAGGATTAACTATGCCATGTGACTGCCATCTTTGGTGAAAGTTGCCCAGTTATAGAAAGAGACGGCACTTTTTTATTTAAAAATATCTGTAAGAGTGGCGCAAGAGTTAAACACCTCGGTGTCCCTGCAGGGAGGACAATACCGCCTTGTTTCCACTTTACAGCGAGACAGAGCTGAACAATTCACCTTCCTCTTGGCAGGTGGCCACACTCACCCCGCCATTGTGCAAGTCCAAAGGTCTGTCTGTCTCTGGACGCAGCCAATGAAAGGTTGCATTCACCCGTTTCTAAACTATAGCATGCTGAAATAAAGCTGAAAACGCTACCACATGTGGCGGGTTGTAATATTTTTAGACGAGGGTTTACGGTGCACAGAAAACAAGCTGTGCACAGACGGCAAAGTACACTCTGTGCTCGGGGATTTTTGGAACCCCTCCGCTGCGATTTTCACCACGTCGAGCGGAGCGCGCGTCCCCTGCAGGCGCCCGCCACCCCCCAGGCCAAACTTCCGACACCCCGCTGCCAGCGACCACTGGACTGGCTAAAGGAGCACAGCTACGAGAGCGAGGGAACCTCAAGGCACGCCCGGAATGAGGATGCACCCTGCTGGTGTGGTGTGTTCACCAGACCGGCGTATGGATCTAGCGGCACGCCTCCCCGCGCTGGCTCCCTTAGCTTCAACCGTCTGATTGCTCTGGTCTCGCTTAATTACGGCCCATCCGTTCTCTTGGAAAAACAACATCAAGCTGACGACACGCAACTTCTGAACAGCAAAACAGTCAATCTTTCTGGTACACCCCTGTGTTAAAAATGAACTTGTGAGCAGTAGCAATATCTTTTCTGCAGCACTGTGGCTCATTATTTAGCTGGATTACACTCTGTGACTTGGTCAAAAGCCAGTGTTTCATATTAACAGGTTCTCAGTAATGGGACAGCAGCCTCACACTGGGGGGTGTGTGTGCGCACATTTGTGTATTTGCATTAGAGTGCCTGTACTATGTTCAAAGGGTACCCACAAGCTGACTTCTTAAAAACTCCAATGCATTAACAAACCTTCGGTAACATATAGATATACTTACCCTTTGTTTGCGAGCATGGTTTCTCCTCTTGAAAAACAGAATTAGCTTCTTTCTCATCACTTGATTGCTGAAATAGAATTCATGAAAATCATCAAAATGTGCTTCATTCACTAATGATTGAGGACATTCATTTCTCCTTCATGAAGCAATGACAGCTCATAAGATATTCAATAAATAAAATATCAGCCCTGCATAAGCTCCATACATCAACATCATTATCACACTTCTATATTCACTCCACTTTTGAAATACACGTAGATCACGGTTACGCACATTTGCAGAGGATACGAACAGTCCTTGTAGTCAAGATATCCGCATCACATTTTACTTCTGTCTTCAAGAGAGTTTAACAGATCACTGAAAAACTTAAGGGGTTTGCTCAGCATTCTTTCAAAGCTCAAAGCAAAAGGGGCCAAAGCTCCAAGACTTCTTACATCTCTTTCCTACTCATGGAGGCGTGCTGTGCCGAGCCGAGCTGAGCCAAGCTTCAAGGAGACTGGACCTAGCTGGGAAGGCTCGCTTGGTTCTCCACGGCTGCACCTGAAGCAACTGTCTCAGCTTACAGACTCGTTTCCTATGCAATTCAATGACTTGACTCAAATGCACATCAGTGAGGAGCACACTGAGGTTGAGCACACAGCCTACAGAGCAGGTCTGTGGAGGGGGATTGGAAAGAGCTCCAATTTGCTCCATAAATGCCAGAAATCAATTTATCCAAAAAAAAAAAAAAAAAGGGGTCATGCACCAGAGCCACTGTGCCAAAACAAAACTTTATAAAATGTCCCCCTTTCTTGTTTTTGTTACATCCCATCTTCCCCGGGCATGCCCAAAGCTTTGCAGAAATGGCTCGGATATGTTTCATTAAGTATTCAGATGTACATGCCTGGGGAATTCCCTGCCCGAGCCTGACACTGCCATACTTGGAATGCTCAGAAACCCTGCTGAGCAAATCTATGAGGAACAACTTGCTGTAATGTTTGGAACAGTATTGGCCGTAATGTTTGGAATGGCTGTTCCCAAAAAAGAATTTAAACCATTCACTCGACCACACTTCAAAACTTGGCTCAAAGGAATAACCAAATTACATACGGGAAGGATCTATTGAAGCTGTATGCATCACCGAGAACTGAACTGATAAATACCAAGGTTTCACTCATCCCGTTGAGAGGAAAATATTTCAACATGTCCGCAACAGACATGTTGAGAAAACCCTATGATATAACAACGCATAATGTCTATCCCATATAAGGGCAAATATCAGAAACATAAATGATATCGACACACTTTCCAGCACCTGACCATTTGAGATATTGCATGAGGAAAAAGGCAGGAGCAAGCGATGGTCTGACAAAATAGAGTAGCCATGGACACTGTTGTTACAATAACTTAATTGTTGCTGAAAAAGGTCACAGTGTCCTCACTCATTTTTCCCCTGTAGCTCCTGAGCCCGGCTGCAGACCAGAACTAACGGAAAGTGGGGACTTCAGGCCTGTGTTTAGTTTGAAAACATAAGAATTGGAAGCAAAATTAACTGCGTGTCTGCTTCAGCTGGAAAGGGACAAACACAACCCATTCCAGCTTGGAAACAAATAACTGGGGAATGAATTAGTATTCGTTCGTGAAAATGAAAATAAAAACCCACACCCAAAAACAGTCAGATCATATGCAGTGAGAGCCTGTAACATCTATTAGACACATAGCTCTATAATATTTGCCATGTGGAAATAAAGCATTACAAACTTGAGTATAATTGCACATTGTCTAAATGAATTGAAATTCAGTTTGTTAAATGAAAAGCCTTCAGAGAAAAAATGGTAATTTTCCATTTAGTTCATTCTTTGAATTCCCTGAGTGAGCTGAAACTGAATTGGCTCTTCTCTCTGTCAACACCTTATGCAACTCCAGAAATCAAGTCCAATTGAAATGGAACTGAACCTGGCAGATAAATACCTCTGTGATTACCGTGACTTGTTAATTAATTATCGGTATAATTTTAACCAACATCTGTAATGACTGAAGAACTAAACACATACACTAATGACTGAGTATCTACAGAAAACATCATTAATTAAAATGGTCATCCTTTACTGCCTTTGGCGAAGGTCATTAGGTATCCATTGGTCTGAATTGTATGAAACAGATAGGCCTCATACACCACAGTTCTACAAGTGGATGAGGCATCACTGACTACAGGAAGCTGCAATTCACTAGCATTCACAGCTTTCCTCTTAATTCTACACGATCTCAAAAAACGGCTCTTACACATTTGTTGGTGTTAATTAAGCATCACTCCTGAGTGTTGCTTACAAATGCAAGCTGTGTTTCTGCTGAACAGTAAACCAGCTGGTGTACACGGCATTAAAACATAAAAACTAACATCTGATCATGTAAAACCAAACACAATGAGGGCTACATTCTGACTTCATGATAATTACTCGTGCAAATTTCCTTGTTTTAGTTCTAAAACAAAAGAGCAAATAGACTTCAATCACCATCACATCTCAGAAAATGATTAAAAAAAAACAGAAACAGCAGTATAATTTATTTAGATCAACACATATTCAAGAGTTATGCCTGATATGCTTAAAATGTGATGAATAAATAGTACTCCTATTTATTTAACAACTTAAGACCCAATACCTGCTCCTTAAAAACCCCCTCTCATTCAAATCCCAAAGTCAGACTTAAAATGAGGTATTTTGAAATCTCAGCCTTGACCCCACCCCACAACCCATCACTTTCTAAGACCAAATTTAACATTTTGCTGCTCTTCATTTTCTAAAAAGGCAGAATCACTGAATGCTTGCAGACAGGTTTCTTTAGCCTTTGGATTTATCACTGCCAAAGACCTTGAACAGCCCCTTACAGCTTTCTGATAAGAGATTTAATGTTAGAAATAGACCGTATAAAGGAATCTTCTCCATATAATAAAACTTAAAAATGTAATATTTTCTGGTTTTCCTTGTTGCCTTGCTTTGGTTTTTAACGGTGGAAATGATGCTCTCAGTGTGATAATGCTGATCCCCAGCAGCAGGTCAGATCACAAAAGAGAGCATGTGAATCCAGTTACAAGGTGTCTTATTTGCTGAACTTGTACTGACTTCCCTTCTCGGGCTGCTCAATGAATTCTCACAGTGCAGAGCCGCTGATAAAAAAAAAAAAACTAGAGTGTGGTTCTCATGGTATGAAGAGATAAGAACCCTGCACCAGCCTTTAAC
This sequence comes from Megalops cyprinoides, assembly GCF_013368585.1. Taxonomy (NCBI): domain Eukaryota; kingdom Metazoa; phylum Chordata; class Actinopteri; order Elopiformes; family Megalopidae; genus Megalops; species Megalops cyprinoides. The sequence goes on along the minus strand of NC_050585.1, from coordinate 12,586,864 downwards.
CCCATTAGCTTGCCAATCGGTCCATACTTTCCCCACTTCAAACCCCTCACGCAGAGGCAAAACAACAGTTTATCTGCAGTTTTTCAGGGTCGCAGAGAAAAACAACAACAGGAAGCGTGCCCTCAGTGGAGCCGATATTAACAGGCATTCAAAAAATACCCTCTACATTCAAATGTGCGTAAGTTTGTGCTTAAAATCTAGTTACTGGGATACATGAAGAGACCCAAGCAAATTGGTGGCATTCAATTCTGTACAGGCTACACTGCAAGGTTTTAGTAGTCAGTAATGAATTAAAAGATACATTTTGGAATGAAGCGCTACTGATCTAGCTTCAGTTTTACATTGGCTACACAGAATTATGGCATGACCTAGCAGCATCATGCTAACCCTGATGCATGGAGTAGAACACATATCAAATATGATTCTGGCTACAATTCCTACACTTTTTAGGGTTTGGCAGTCTCAGTTATCAACAAAATGAACTGCTCTGGTGAGTAAATTGTTAAAAAGTGTGCAGTTCTGAGGGCTGTTTTCATGTGTTGGGAGCTGCAGTTCAACACTGAAGTTATGTCATGCTTCTCAAGGGCAGCAAACAGATAGCAGTTTAAATATGTGAAACCAAACTAATTTCTCACGCCTCCTTTCACACCAAGTGATAAATTAGGCAAGAATTCAAACAGCAAATGTGAAAGGCTGTTATTCTGCAAGGGAACACTATACTAAAACATTATAAATTATATGTAGAAGCACTATGTCCACACTGCCCCATATTCTGTGACTGATGCTACACAAGTTTTCTTGCTACATGCTAGTAACAATGATTGGCTTGTTTAAAAAATAAAAGAAAGAATAATGATTCATGTATACACAAGAAGTTAAATGTGATACCACACCCACTTCGTGAGGCATACAGAAAATTCACTTATATATTCAGTGTTAACGCCTGCAAATTCGCTGGATGCCCTCTTAAGAGAAGGTCCGACCTGATGAGCACACATCCTCCACTCGAGACGGCAAGTAATGTTACAAGATTTTCATAGGACAGCCGGCGCTGCAGACTAGCATCTCCTGTTTAGCCATCCACCAGTCTCTATCCTTTAACGGACCCGCTTTCACGCAGATCACCACGTATGTAGTTTAGCTACAAGAACAGAGAGCATCTACAGGCCAAAGACAATACGACAACCACATGCCTTTGATTTCATTCAAATCCACACACGGCAATGTATACCTTAAACACAGGGTGCTGAGAGAACAGGTTTATATTAGTGACTAGACCCCTTAAAAGAAAAACAGCCAATACTCACGTTTTAATGTTGTCGTGGTAAACTTTTGTATCTGATGGCTGATTATAAAGTGGCTGAAAGGAGAAAAATAGAACTCATTACTGGCAAGAAACTTTACTGGCCTGGAAATGACTCCTGCAAATCACTGGTATAAGCATGGTAATGTCAAAGATCTAGCTAACTCTTTGTAGCCCCTTGCAACAGGTCAAGACATGATGACAACCACCTACCAGTTCAACTTTTGGCCCAAGTCCTTCAAATATCTTATGGGCTTCCTCTGCCTTTTTCTGAAAATAAAGAGAAATATGAGTTGGAAATTCATTACATAAAAACAAACTACATTTAGACTGGACCAAATGTTTTTCACAGTGCAAGTGCTTTTTTCCTCTCATACACATAAAAACAACCCTGCGGTGTGCTGCTTGCTATGAACTGCCATGTTTCCTCTCTGGCTTTTGCCAGATTCACTCATGAAGGATTTGCAAACATTTACTTGCCAATCTCCCCCCCCCCCCCCCCCCCTTTCTCCGTTGCTTTTAAAAATGGTTCTATAAGCGCTTGATAGCGTCTGATATTTTCTCAGCATGCACACAGGTTTGTTTTTGTCTCAAATTAAGATGAGTGGAAAACATTTTCCAGGCTTCTCAGGCCAAAATGTCTCCCTGGCCAGCTGACCTCCGAGAATAAAAAGGGACTCTTTCCCAGGCACGGTGCAGTAGGTCTCCCAGCCAGCCCAGCCGAGCGAGACCCAGCAAACCTTTCCGAACCGTTACTCCACCACACGGGGAGGGAGTAACAGACAACAACTGCGCTTCAGGAGGAAGTGGCTGCCTTTGAGAAGCCATACATGCCTCACAGAGGAGGGTTACTGGATTACTCCCATCTGCGCACTGATATGTGCTGGAGGCTGACTAAAGCCCAGTCGATTTTGTGTACGTCTGCGTGACATACACAGCATAATCCCAGCTCTGGAACCTGCATCACTCTGCCTGTTTTGAATAAATGGGAACTCTTCCAAATTGCTTTGACTTTTGGAACATTTAAGGTGGCAATGCGAGATGTACTCCTGTATGCAAATTGTGCAGAGGGACGACAGACGGCTCTCGGAGCACAAAAACATACTTACTGCAGAACTTCAAAGGAAAACAAAAATACTCATAATCCTCAACATATACATATATATAAGAAAAAAAACATGTAGCATAGACTTGCTCAACTGTATAATGGTCAATCCAATTAAAAACCTTTCACGCTTCAGGAAAAAAAACAGAACGGGAATTAAAATGCAATAATGAATCCCATATGCAATATATACTGGCTTTATTCTACAACGAGAGTAATGAAGATCTGCTTTATAATGTGCCAATAATTCTAGTGACGGTCGGAAGTCCGGGTCGCCGCCAATGACCGGCCGCTGATCAAAGTCACGGAGGGGCACCAGTACACGTCGAACACTGGCAGCGTTTTCCTGCTAAAGGGGTTAAGTGCAACCCAAGCAGGAAGCTCTGCCTGAGTGACATCCTGCCAGAGCTCATACAGAGAGCTGAACTGCAGTAACCTCCGGGCTCCCTCCCTCTTGGAACACATACAAAAGCAGACTCACTCACTCTCTCTCACATACACTCTCTTTCTCTCCTTCCCTCTCTCTCTCTCTCTCTCTCTCTCTCTCTCTCTCTCTCTCTCTCTCTCTCTCTCTCTCTCTCTCTCTCTCTCTCTCTCTCTCTCTCTCTCTGACTGCGACTTCAAACATGCCACTCGAGGCGTTTCAAAACAGTGAAGCTGTCCATGCATGAAGAACACAAGCACCCACGCTGACGCTCGCAGACAATGTCACCGTGACCCGCAGACATTCAGACATACTGCGGGTCTAAGACATAACACACACAAACACACTGACAACATTCATACACGTTTGACCTATCTGGTTCGGCGTTCAGGGTGACCAACCTGGAGAACAGCGTCAATGATTTGAATAGTAGGTGGCACTGTGTTAATGACACACTTCAATGCAGTAACTTCAATAGGTCCATTAAACTAGCGATACAGACTAGCTATACAAAAAGGACGTATGGAAAGCCATAGTGAAGTATAATGGAAATGTTCATAAAATGATCACAGGCAGAATTACGTATGTCAGTGTGTTGTTCTGTGGCATGTGTTACTGGCTCCATTGTTTCCCACCCCCCGGGGGTCACCAAAGGTTTAACGGCTGGGTTCTGCTGTTGAGGTCTGAAAGTCTGGCTAGTTCTGTGTTGTTTCCTGGGTGGGTGTGGGTGCGTTACATCAGGGGTAGGGGCGCTGGCGCTACCCACCCGGTTCTCATCGTAGATGATCTGCACGATGCTGCGGTGCTTGTGCTCCACTGGAGGAGGGGACACGGGCTTTTCTGGCTCCACCGGCTTTGCCGCTTCCTCTTCCAGTTGTTGCTAAGAGACACAAACACCTTCTTGTCAACATTAAAAAAAAAAAATCCCTCTAATGCAAAGCGCTTACGAATGTATTCACTGCGTGCCAATCTGAGCAGATTCTACAATCCCCCCCCCCGCCACACCATCCACCCACTCTGCTGATGCAGGTATTTACAACCAGCTATCCAAAGTATCTTGGTTTCCATGCAGTTGACATGTATGCAGTGAGGCAATGAGTTTCAGTGAAGTAAGATGAATCAGCACACTCTCATATTTCATGTGCTATAAAAGTTTCGCACAAGTGTGTGTTTTAGGGAATTTCCTCAGGCCTATAAAAAAGGAGAATGACTGCATTATTAATGGTTCCTCCCCCCAGACTATCTCCACCATAAAGATGGTTTAAATGTGAATTCAGTAATCATACAACAACCAAAAGTCACCACCCAGCCCCCCCACCACCAAATATGAAGACACTGAAAGAGCGGCTGTTCTAGGTCAGCTAGGAAGACACCGCAGACCTAATGAAAGGAATAAAGGAGTCTTCAGCTTGTGGAAAAAAAGAAAGGGGGGGAAAAAAAAAAAACTCAGCTTGGCCAAAGTCTTCAGCTCTCATCCTGTTGAATTCAATCTGTCCTCCATCCCTGTTTCAACCCGGGTCACGACCGAAAAATAATCTTCTCTAAGGTTCCATCTAGACTCCGCAGTGAGTTAATCTGATCCCAATCTTCGATTTGACAAAAGCTACGCAGGATTTATCAGATTATTTCCTTTAGTTTATTTATTTATTTATTTATTTTTTGCCAGAGTTATGCCAGCATCTGAAATTCTGACTTTGATGCAAGACTCTGTGGGACTAGACAAGCCACTGTTTACATGCAAATATGACATCAACAAACAGGTTACAGGCTGGAAATTTGGTGCCCTCAGAGGCCAAAAACAAGAATAAATTATAAATGGGAATAGCTTCAGTAAAGAAAATTACCCACACACACATATTTTATACTATATAATAAATGTATTTAATGTATGTGTGTATACATATATAGACATAAACGTATGTATATACAAGACGCACGCATACATACACTTTTTTTCTACTCCGGCATAGAAACTTGCATTCCATTCTAACCACTCTTAATTCCAGCCAGATAGTGAACAGGCAAAACAAAAAGTTCATGCTCACTGCAACAAGAGGTCAGGGTATTTGCAGTGGAGGAAGGAAGCTAGATAAACCCGATAAGCTCTGCTCCAATCTCTTACCTTTCCTAGGAATTCGTTAAATGGGAACCGTTTGGAGACCAAAAATGGCACACGCAGAAGTGCAAATGAAGCGACTCGACCCTGTGAGTCACGGCGCTCGTGAGCATGGGGGGGTGGGGGGTGGCGCTTGGGGGGGATGGGGGGGAGAGATGTCATACATCAACTCAGCCAGCAGATTAAGGCGTGACAGAGGAGACTACAGAACTGATGGGCCTTAATTAGTGTCAGTGTGCCGGAGAGTGAGACGATGAGGCGGAACGCGTCACGCACTGAGGACCCTCCTTTTAAGTCGCGTTAGACGCGTCTGATCCCGTGACGTCTGAAATGCTGTTGGCCTCTGACACCAACGGTCTGGGTGTTTGAATTGAACTACAGACGGGGTCGGGGGGGGGGGGGGGGGGGGGGGGGGGGGTAGAAAGAAATGTTCACAGCTCAATCAGTCCTCGGAAAACCTTGTTTGGATTACTTCAAAACCACCTAGTACCACAACTGTCAGGCTCATCAGAGAGTGATTCTGGCTTTTATCTTCCGCTGGAAGCACCAACTCGAACTCTCGCTTTCTAAATTCTTTAACTGCAGTTCATGCCAAGAACATGTAACTTTTCAACATGTAACTTTTGGATTCCACACTGGTTACATTGGAAAAACTCAGGGAAAGTACAACTGCCCACACTGACATCTTTTTAAATTTAAGGCCCATCTGCTTTGTGTGGCTTTGGTATGATCAACTAACTATGTTTTCAGTTTAAAATGCCTAATGTCTTTTGACATTAATACAGAGCTTGACATACAGCACATATTATAAAAACAGTAAGACTTTTGAAAACAGGAGATGACCACGGGTGGCTAAAGGAGTGCTAATGAGGGGTATACGTCTACATGGGGTATAGAGGTGTATATATAGGGGTATAGATTTACATGAACTGAAAGTTCCTGCTGTTGTTCATGTTGGGGGTAATGAGAATTTCCATAAGGGTAAAGGCAGAGAAACAATCTGAAAACAGGAAGGAAAGACAGCATCTAAAATTAGTCTGGAGCTCATTAAAACAAACGCATTCAAATAACCTTAATAAAAAAATTACCATTTAAAAAAAATTCAATACTACAGAATAACAACACGCATTATTTCAACCTCCAAATGCAGAATTGCCCATTGGGTATATTTTACATTCAAAAGAAGCTAGTATAGTCACCATAAAATACCTACTTTCACATCAACGTTCAATAACTTCCTATGTCAAATGCCTGCTTCAATCGCATGCAAATTTACAGCTCTTTGAGACGTGGCACTGAACTACTCTCGACAGTATCACCTTGAAGATTTATCTTCCGCTGTCAGGAACAAAATGAGAGATCTATTTTTAGGCTTCTCAGCCACCTGGCAGCTCAAATGAATGCAAGCACCTTCTCAAGGTAAAAACACACACACTCACATTTGACCATCATTACAGGCATACAAATGCCTTCGCAAATGCTCTTCAACGGTCTTAACTGTCAAACTGTAAGCCTACCAGCTATTCTGACCTACAAAGGGGAAGAATTTTATGGGCAAGGCTAGGGTCACTGCACACACAAATGTAAAGTCTAGGAATTCCAGAGCCCACAAACACTAGCCCCAGGTCAGCCTTGTAGCAAGTTGGAGAAATATGATCCTAGTCCAGCGCACAGAGACTCTCTACCTTACACAGTACCTCACTGGTGGGACACCGGCATAACAGTAAATCAAATCTTGTAAAGCAACAATCTGGGGAATTTTTAAATGATGATGGCACTACAGGATCTAGACAGCACTTGACAATTTCCTAACAAAGTGACATGCAAAGATAACTTTCTGGACCATGGAGCATTTAGATGAGCAGAGAAAACTGTCCTCATATGAAAAAGCTTGTGCAGCTACCAGCCCAGTCAATTAGTGAGCATGATGATAGTCGCTACATGCAGAAACTTTGCAAATCATTACCAAATCGAGCTCGTGGGCTTGTGTCTCCTACAAAACCGGTTTAAATCTTGACATTAGGAGCTGCCTGACAGCTGCTTCTCCCTTATTCACAATCACATTATGGAGGAGGATGACAGAATGAGGCAGTTTCATGGACAACTCGTAGGACAATGACAATCATTCAGAACCTCACCTTGCACCAAAACAAACCATCAAAGGCTGCTGTCAATATTTCAGCTGATAGTTCAAGCACCACTGTCTTCATTTCCACAATTAATTATGGTAAATACCCCACACAGCTGAGACCAAGAGCAAATGCACCTTTTCACAAGTGTGCTACTACTGTGTAACAGTAGTGACACTAACCTTCACGTGGACTGCAAAAGGACACTAATTAGCTCAAAAGGAAGTGCACTGGAGGGCTTATAAGCCAATTCCAAGGAAACCAATCGGTTGCGAGAACTGTGAATCTGATCAGCCAGATGAGCACGACCTTGTGCACGACGTGCATTACCTGCTTCTTCTTGAGCTTGAAGATCTGCTGCTCCACCTTGGCGATCTCGCGGTCGACGCGGTCCATGCTCTGGATCAGCTCCTCCTTGGACAGCTTGGAGGGCGAGGCGTCCTGCTCGTCCCCCACGTGCTGGGTTCCGGGGGAGGACGCCTCCGCCTTCACGTTGAACTGGGTTTCCTGCGAACACAAGCGGCAGGGTCAGTCTACGCAGCGGGCAAAGAGCCAGTCTCTTCACCTGAACCAGTAATCTGCACCCTCTGCGCAGAGCCTTACTAACAATCTCAACTGTGAAATGGAAAAGTCATGCAAGAGAGGGCTACCTCATCAGCAAAAAAAAAAAATCCCATCTCATAGAGGCAAAAGCTGCAGTGTTTGGTTTACAGGAGCAGGAGCAGGAGCTCATAAGAGTACAGTTTGGACCCTCCTCACTCCTCACCTTCTTAACCTCTCCTGCAGTCCGCAGTCCGTCCTGCATGGAGTGGGGGAGAGGCAGGACCATCCCTCCAGCCGGGGCACGTGAGAAATGGGCGTCCGAGACACTCTCGATGCGCGGCCGCTTGGACTCCAGGGCCTCGTGCTCGGGCTGGGTGGACACGGCGTGGAACTGCTGCTCGTAGCCATGTCTCCTCTCTGGAGGCCTGGGGGAGGACCAGAGCCCTGCTACATCAACAACCTGCTCACCATTACTCAAAGGCAGCGGTAGAAACCGCGCTCTGGGATCAGGTAAAGCACCCTGCTCCTCATTACTAGCACATAAAGGGAGTTACCCCGCTCTGGGATTAAGTTCACTAGCGAACTTGGAATTTCATACTATAACAGAGCTCTTGCATCTGAATGCAAGTCAGAGCCTGGAATACGCCATGGGGAAGTCTGAAATAAGGAAGAGGAAGAGAATATTCTACAATTCAAGGATCAGCACTTCAATTGGATGTTTCATTTTCAGATGCTTTTTAAAGCACAACATTGCAGCACTGTTAGCGATGGCTAACATGCTCCTAGCGGAACATGGGTTGTGCGGTGCAGTGAGGAAGGAGGGGTGGGAGCTGGGGTGGCGACGGTTACCTCTCGGCCCCTGGGTGGAATTCTGAGAGCAGGGAGGGCCTGCGGCGTTGCTGCTGCTGCTGCTGGAGCAGCTGCTGGGAGGCTGAGCTGACCTCCTGCAGGTGAGCGCGGTAGTCAGGAACCGCAAAGTCCTGCAAGCACATACAACAGGAGGTCAGGGAGGAAGGAGGCCCGCGGGCTCCCCAGACAGGGACGACAGTGGCGATCAGCATAGCCTGAGCTCCTGTGGCCAAGCTCCCATCCACAGATGAAGAACAAGAGGGGCTTCCAGGCAGGTGATACTGTTCAAATCCTGAAGGTTCCCCTTTGAAAATGAACTATCAAAAGGCTTATGTACATGGCTGCAGGTTTGGGCTAACTCACAGCAGGAAAGAGTCCTGATGGGCAGTGCAAGAAAACTAGGAACTGCAAGAGTCGTTTTCCTTCCTGCATTTCTGCATCTTAAAATATTCCTCTGAAAAAGAAAACTGATGAGTCAGAGAAAGATATTCTGAAATGACCATCTTCAATTTTGGTTTTCTCTACATTCCTATTAAAGTGTATTAAGATGTCTGTCAGCGTGTACTATGTACCACTGACAGGAATGAAGCAACGCACTTCAGCAGAACTTAGTGTAAACCTAATTCAGAGAAGTAACATTTTGTCTATTTTTCTCTGGTTTACAAATGAATGCTTCATGTGCAATGAACTCTGTTCCCTGAAAGTCTGTTTCTGGGAATCAATCAACATCAGCAAATAAACTTAAGCTGACCTTAACCTCATGTGTTCAAACTGGCGTACAACATGCAAGTTTTTTTTCTTTACAGTCGCTTGACTCTGGTCAAATTTTCGTTCTTTGTACAGCAGACCAAACTAAACAACACTGCCTTATCTAATCAAAGCTTTTTTTATTGTCCATTACAATTTCCCAGTCAAAACAAGAGATAAAGAGAAAAGGGGAATGCCAACAATCCCAGGTAGTCAAGGTCATCCACATCAGAACCTCTGCTGTGCGACTAACCTTTGATTGAGTTTGAAGTGCAGACGTGGTTCATTGTGACATTGTGTATCGACAGCACAGTAGGTAGCGGCACGGCCAGAGCTTTTGTCATCATTTTCAATGGGAAGAGGGCTGTAGCAAGCTCAACAACGCACTAAAAAAAAACGCACTGCACCAAAGGAGCAAGAACCCAATGTCAACTGTCAATGCACTCTCCTCTAGCAGGGGCTCACATTTAACCAATAAGAGGAGGGGTTTCTCCATCAGAACAAAATGGAGGAAAGCCTGATTAACTCTGCATGGTCTGCCACTAATGTAAACAACCCATCTCTAACAGAGCATGAGAACATTTTCTTGGAGAAACGTCTGCACTTTGTTCTGTTACTTATATTAACAGGTTGGTTAACATTACAGTGGGAGGAATTTAGCCACAAAGTTACTGACAGCTCACGTGTAGCAACTTAGCTAGCTAACTACTTATATTTAGCTCACTTGTTGTCCCTACCTGTTATGGCTAGCTTGCTTATTAGGTAAGGGCTTAGTCTTTGGCGATATAAATGTTTGTCAAGCCAGTAAAGCAAACCTGAATGGAATTTAATTTCATAAGTTAGACTAGCCAGTATACCCCCCCCCATTATTCTATCAATAATAATGTGTCAGTAACCCCTTTTGGAAAGGTAACATCACATAGATTTAAGACACATATACTGCTCTGCCTTGATCTTGCAAAACCAGCCTCTATTTTCACATTTTCCTCCTTTGCACTGCATGTTTACAAGGTGGCAAAAGGACCATATTGTTGAGGTTCATCGATGAGACAAAAAAGTCACTAACTCAGACACATTTTCAAATGTCTTAATAACCCAGGAAAAAGTCATACTTCGTAATGACAGTCCAAACCAAAACAACTCCCAAACTTTTTTTTTAATTGGTCAGCATGAACAACTACAGCTGCGCTTGTCAAAACAGCTGATGAAAAAAAGGATAAAATGCGCCAAATAAACACCCATGGTTCGATCAGTTCCATTTACTTGTATGGCGTTAGATGCCAGAAGACAGCTCAGAACTTATAAACAAAAGGGTTTTAGGCCCCCACATTTAAGGTTCAGGAATGACTCCATGCTTCTGACAGTTCTTTTTTTTTTGCTGCTGACTGATTAGGGCGGAGGCAAAAGTGCATTAGTCTGTTTACACTGGATGAAATCTACCAAGCAAAATAAGATCTGGGCTGCATCAACAATGTCCACCTAAAAGGACAGAGGGTGTCAAGTTTCTAAAGTTGCAGAAGCTGCTGGACACAGTTTATCCTACCTTTATAATACCAGAGAATTTGTATGTTATTTTTGCTTTAGCACGCTTACAACATAAAATGTTGGCTTAATGCCTGGGAGAATCTAAACACAAGAGAAGAAAAAGTAAAAAAATGCAGAGAGCAACTTTAGTGACAAACGCACAGCAGCCAACCACAGGAATGACTCATCACCTCCTCAGCTATGCTCATTTCTCTGATTTTACACACACAATTAGCTTTCCCTGAACTACAAGAAACTGACTCAGAGATTATCCTGGCGGTAACCTCCCTCTAATATTGTTTAAAAAATATATTCTATTTAAAAATTCCCACACTCCAATCAAAGGTACAGGATTTCCACAAGTGCCTCCGCTCACCTATTCTACTATGGAGCCTTACCACTCTAAACCCCTGACATACTGAGAAGCCTTCAGGCAAAAAAAACACTATGAAGGCCATCTCACACTAGCAGGACAAGACAAAACAAATAAATGAGTGAATACTTCTGATACCTTCGACACTAGCACACTGCAAAGACAAATTCACTAGCAATGGGGGGCTACCTGCGTGGTTCAGTCTGCTTTCGAGTACAGACTGATCACACTGCCGGTGTTTGAAATCAGCTGTGTCATCTGCCAAAAATGACTGGGATCCCACAAAGCCAGAAGTTGGCTCTGTTCTGCTGGGGATAGGGATTGGTAGATTGGCCAGGGTTTCCTTGTCTCACCACTCTCAGACACCCTGTGATACGTCAGCACCTATCCTCCAATGAACACCCACTCCACTGCAGTACACAGCGTGACCTGTGCCGAGAAGTGCTGCTGCTGAGAGAGGACTCAATTCATCTCACCTCAGAGGTTGTTACAATGACACAAGCCCTGTATGCAACTAGTATATTAGCTACTTTTCTTAGCTACCATCATAAAAACACCACTCCACTTCTGACTAAAGAGCACAAAATGTTCACCTGAATAGCCAAAAAACATCTATTATACCAGTATATGAAAAAACAAACAAGTTAAAAGACAACTTAAAATATTTGGAAGACACGTCCTGTATGCTACCAGTAAGTAATGCCACCACTGCTAACTAGCTAGCCAATATATACATATCTTTTTTCATGGACTGTATAAGTAACCTTCCATGACCATCCAAAATGTCAAAATGTCAAAACGTTTTTCCTTCTAAATGAGACAGCAGTTGTATTTCAAAAACACATTTCTTTTTGCAGACCAATTAAAAAACCCCAAAGCTGAGACGGAAGGACAACACGGTGGCCCAGTCACACAGGAGCTCAGCAACCCACATGTGTGGTTATTGAATTTATTAAGAATGTGGGTCACCTCTTTAAATGCAATTCTTTGTGAGTGCATTTTTTTTCCTGCAACAGGGGTCCCTTCCGTACTGCTGCAATTAATTTATCAACAGTTGTTCTCTTGACCTACACACTGTACTATAACAGGAGCATTCAGGAAGAGAGAGGAAGTGAAAATTGTGACCAATGAGGGTTAAAGGTGGATTAAGCTCTGGATGTTAACCAACGTATATCCGAGAATTGTGTCCATCAAAAATAAAATATGTCAGAGTAACAGTGGTAAGGAGTAGTGCTTACATTGCAAAGGTTGCCAGTTTGATCCCCAACAGGGTACAGCTGCTGAGCAAGGTACTTCAGCTAAATTGCTACAGTAAATATCAAGCTATATAAAATAAAAGATACGCAAGCTATGCAAGTCATTCTAGATAAGAGCGTCTAGAAAGAATAAAGGAAGAGTGTAATACAATTTCCATTCTTACGCTCATCATGACGGTGCAATTTGCTCAGACTCAACCACAAAGGTCACCAAAAACTACCCTGAAGTTCACCTCTAGCTTCGTACCATTTTATACAGAATGGACTGCACAATTTTTAGGTTGAAGCACATGCATTATTAAGCCTACTCTGGCTTGCGGTACAGGCTGGAAATGGAGCAGTCATGGGCCAAAAAGGTTTCCAGTTACAAAATATATTTGACAATTAGTGGGATCGTTTCATAACCAGCTCTGATTCAGCATGGAAACTGAGCTGAACAAAAGTGAGTGCATAATATTAAATGACCAGACACATGGATTCTTGCTGGCCCATACTGCATATGCTCTCTCTTAAAGTAGCGGTACTTAAATTTAGCAAGGCACTACGAAGGCTTGGGCTTGTAGGCCACGTCTGCAGTGCGGCAAGCTTAAACATGGAGATGCTGAAACGGGAATAACTGGCAGCAGGGGATGGTTGAGTCTAGAGTGCAGAAGAAGGTGCGCTCTCACCTGCTGGTGGCGTGCTGTGCCGAAAGTGTGCTGGACAGAGTGGGGCGGGTAGCGGCTCTGTTCGCTGCTGAAGGCCCCCTGGCTGGGTGGGTATCCCGAGCTGGACATCCTAGCTTGGGCCCGGGGTGTGTCACTGAGCAGGGATCAAGGCCACAGCGTCTGCACTGCAGGAAAGCTAAACCACCTAGGGCAAGGGGACAAACACACAAACACTCAGAAATGGAGGCTTGTCATCACTGCTAGCTGGTGACACCTTGATATAACACAATGACCGGTGTAACAATTTAAAACCCATCCACTTTTTCAACACGGTAATATTCACAATCATCTGCCCAGGACATGAGGAAGCGAACCATCCGAGCAATGCTAATTAATTTCACTGTCAACTGGAATTACAACACAGCGTAATTTGGACAAAGCAAATGGTCTCACAGTCTGTACTACACTGCTAACACACTAAGGTTGGGTATCAAGAAGCGGTTCCAAATTTCCAAGAACCGTGGATTCGATAAGACGTGCATTTCGATTCTGCGCTTCGGTTCCTACCTTTCGCATTTTTCAGTCGCGCTCCTCAGTGAACTGCAGGGAGCATTTTACAGTCCATAAAAGTTTCACTTACCTGCCAGGACCTGCTACGCGGACCTAATGTCACGTCATTTTTTAGGCAGTACGTCAACAAAGCATGTGAGAAGAGACACTTCTGTTTACATCCTGGACCATGGCTGACCGCAGCAAACGCTTGAAAGTTTGGCTTAGCTTCACTAAAAAAGGGAACAACACAGCAAAATGCAACACCTGCAGTAAGGATATTTCATGCAAGGGAGGAAGCACCTCCAATGTGACGAAGCATTTACTTCAACACGGCATGACTTACATTTACATTTATTCATTTAGCAGACGCTTTTATCCAAAGCGACTTACATAGGTTACAGTTCTTTACAATGTTATCCATTTATACAGCTGGATATTTACTGAGACAATTGTGGGTTAAGTACCTTGCCCAAGTGTACAGCAGCAGTGTCCCAGTGGGGATCGAACCGGCAACCTTTCGGTTACGAGTCCTGCTCCTTAACCACTATGCTACACTGCCGCCCTTTGAAGGAACTGCACGGTGTTCGATGTGTTGCGGTCTCCCAGCCACAATAATGCCGCAGATACAGCTAACGTTAACGTGTATGACGTATATAACCTTTACGTGTATAATAAAAAGTAGCTGGCGAGCCTGCTGTCAGATATGAAAGAAACTAGCCAGCTAGCTAGCTAACTAACCTGCAGTCAAGAAACTTTATGTGTTGCTTGACAACATGTGTAAATGTAATACTGAAGGAACTATTTTTGTCGGCGGAGCCTGAATAAACAACAACAAAACATAAATTTGTTGTCCCAAATTATCGTTACTTGATAAACAGCCTTGTTTGTAGAAGTGTTATATTATCTTTGGCACTCGGCCTGTGGCCTCGTATCTATGACCGAATTACAGCCGTGCTGATATTCAGTATAACAGCACTCCCTCTTGTGTGATATTGCTTAATTATAGTCTACAGTAAACTATGACTAGGCCTACCCTGTGGTAGGTGTAGCATAATAATGTGAGTGTAAAATTTCTCTGCAGGGAGATGACCAAGACCCTAAATCCCAAATACAACCCTCCCTCCAGGGATAGTCTGCCCAATCACTTGATACCAGCCTGGTACAACATAGACAAAGAAAACTGGAAAAGGTCAGCAGAAGATCTGGAAAAGGTCAGCAAAGTAGCAGTTACCAGTGATGGCTGGACAAGAATTTGCCAGGACCATATATATATATATATTTTTTTTTTTTTTTGTGTTATATTTTTCCATTATTTATTTATATAGCTTTGGTTTGTAATTGTTTTTGTTGATCATTCCTTATAAGAAAGAGCAATATTTATTTTTTATAAATGAAGGAAAAAAGAAACCTTCCTGTCACAATTGACAGTTTATTAATTATAGTCTAAATGTGCCAAGAATAAAGGTAGGGTTTTGGTTCTTGAAATATTTGTTCTTTTTTTCTCTCCAAAAAATACGGGAATCGGAACTGAGATTCGATAAGCAGAATCGGAATCGATGAAATTGAAACAATACCCAACCCTATAACACACTGGGACAAATCATTCAGGCCCTGGCCGATAGTCAATCACCGGTGTGGACGACAGGGAGCACGAGGCCGTGGCCCACGATGTGGTGCACTTGCACAGAGACGGAGAGGGAGAACCCCTGGCCTCTGCACAGCACAAAAGAGAGAGATAGAGAGAGAGAGCGAGAGAGCGAGAGCACGAGTGAGAGAGAGAGGCAGACAGAGAGAGCAAGAGTGAGAGAGCAAGAGAGAGAGAGAGAGAGAGCGAGAGAGAGCGGGAGAGACACAGCTCTGCAGTGACTCAGCTGTTTGCCCAGACCTCGCCCGCCCGCCCGCTCGCTCACCCGCCACACGATGCACAACTTGGGGTCAAGCACTCCCTTCGTCGCTCCACCGGAAACAAAGGCCGGCTGTTAGCTCCCGGCCACTGTCGCTGCGGTACTAGCCTCCGACCTCGGGATCAGCTGGGAATAGGACACTTTGATTCACCCCACCTCATTTCAAAGCTAGATCAGATTGCAGGCGAGCACAACTAGAGGGGAAATGGGAGCTCTGAAACGGAGACTTAAATAAATTAATAAATGAACAACGCTAATTGCACGTGCTTGTCTCCGGCGCAGTGATCGCATCATCTGTGGTTCGGGAGCACCTCACAGTCTCAGTGGCAGCCAATGGAAGGCAAGAAGCGCAAGAGAGCCTGAAAATACTCACAAAAACAACCATCCCCCTCCCCCCCAGCTTTTCACACAACACTTCATGCCTGATATTTATTCACGTTTGAGTTGAGGCCTCAGTCAATATGTACTGCACCTTTTCAATGCACAGCACAACAGTATGGGGCTCAGTTTTGCACATTATAAAGCACAAACTGTAAACAAATGAACAGACGACCACATCAGAGAGAAAACTGTAGCTAGCATCTGCTAAGCACAGAGAGTAGAAATTTCATATCCTGATGCTTCTAGCATTTATAAATCCACTCAATATCAACTACTTGATACTCTGTCATAAACAGCTAGACATCATTAGTGCCCATCTATTAAAGCTTGCTGTTGTACTGAAATATTCGACCAGCTCTAAGAAAAACGATTGGCTATTTTTGGCTGAATGAACTGACTAATATGATACACGGCTAACAGCGTGATACAATCGATCTCAATATCCATTTCAGAGGTACGATCCATTGTGTGATGGCATGGCATCATAAGACAAGGAAATCTAGCAATTAGACCAACAGTTTGAATAATGAACTATGAAATGTCTGCATCCCTAAGCTCAAACCAAACTCTACCATAAACAAAAACTAGCCTGAAGTAAATTATATACTATGGACTCTTTATCCCAAAGCACTCGTATTTTCTACAGCAATCCTCTTGCTCATCATAATGGACACGTCAATTTGCTTTACTGAGGTCATAATATCCATCTGTGCTTAAGAGAGTTCATTCCCCCTCCAAATTTCCCTTCAAGTCCTGAGTGCACTGGAAATAAATGTGTGATGGCTAGCAAAATAAAGGACAAGGCAATAAAGGAGTGTCTTGTTTTTCCCAGAATTAGTCTCTGTAAAGGTGAATTGCGTGTCATGAAAAAGCATTTCCTTGTATAAGGTTACCTTATCAAATGAGTCATATCTACAAGAGATCCCACTCTGAAATTTGCTGTGCTCATGCAATTGTCTGTACACATTCATAAAGATGAAACAAACAGTATTTTACATGAATACTTCCAAAAATTGAACTATACACATATGGGCTAAACCCTGAATAAATATCAAACAATGTTCATATAATGTAACTATTTCAATTCTCAAATTAACCATACTGCACTAAATACGTAAGACAAAAGTCTCTTCTGCCTCTGTGCTAAGCCCAGGACGAATGCATGCCAGTTTTCAAAGAAATCTGTGAGAGTCATGCAAACATGAGGCTGAATCACATGGGGTCACCACAACGGAGGTTCTTCTTTTTTTTTTTTTTTGCATTGGGCAACATATTGAACTCTTGTGCAGTCATACAGGTAGAGATAGAAAGAAATGAAAGCTACACATTCCTGTGCACAGATCAGATGAAACAGATTCTCATTTTCCACTGACACAGAAAGGCTCGCCTTTTCAACAGAACAGCAAGTTCAACAGAGAGCGAACCGAGCCTTGGAGCCGGGCCTTCGCACCTGTGTCTGTGATGAAAACCTGCGAGCAGATCCCATACCTTAATGCCCTGGCTACTGTTTGCAGTCAGGGTGATTAGGCAACCTTTTAAATAGCAACCTACAGGGAGATAAACGGCGTAGTAAGGCTGAGCCCACACCAGGACAAACAGAGCAGGTAAGGGAAAAGGCTTCTCCTTCCCTCACAAACTGCAGCGTTTAAGGGAATGCCGTGTAACGCCGGGTAACTCCTGCTCCAAGCAGAAGCCAGCCCGCCTGTATTCTGTGAACAGCGATCGATTTCATTATTTTGAGAGAAAACAGTGTCCCCAGGACTGCCTGGCAACACGAACGTCAGCATATGGTTCCCTTCTTTGATTAGCTTTCAAGAAATCTTTGAGGCTTAGACAACACTGTACTGCCAAGGCGCTCCCACCGCGTGAAATCAAGGATTTGTCAAAAACATCTGCTACGCGAATGTCATCCGGGCGGCAAGAGACTCAGACTGGAATTCAAAAAATGGAGAAAAAAAAATGATAGATATATGCATGAATCATAGTAATGACATAAAACTCAAGAGAAACCAAGGGACTACTAATGAACAAAAATGATGAAGCTGGAATGCAAATGTATCACATGATATAGCCTGTTCAATGCTCTGAACTGAGGGCTACCCCTCTAATCCGGGTAGCTCTGATAATACACCAAAAAATACAATGTCAGCCTCCAGGAAATTTAAAGCAGCACTATTCATTCTACGATTCTGTATTAATACAGAAAGGGACACTTGCAGAATCAGAACAAAGTCAAGCACTTAAAAATGATATGTTGTTGAGATGGGGGCACATATACGAATCGAAGGCTACATTTCAGCATCTCCACAGCAGCAACAACTTTGCCTTCACTGAGGACCCAGCACCTCCACTTACACTTGATTCTATTCAGCAAACCCTGACCTTCAGAAAAGTGACTAGAATCACAGCACATATGCATCTTTTCTCATAACTTGGCAGCCCTACTAGAAAACCTGCTGTGTCCGGGTGTCTACCCCATGGTGACCATACCCCTTCCAGGCAAAGCGCCAATGAGCACTTCCATTTTCTGCATCATAAACAACAGCTCAACATCCCTACAATCTGGCATTTCTGACATGTGATCAAGCTGATACTGAAGGAAGCTGAGGGCATCATTCAGAAGAGGGGTGGTCCACAGTTGTCACGGAGGTAAACAAAGTTTTCTTACACAGATGTTTAACACACTGATGACAATGCCGTGACAGTGTGGCTTTAAAAAAAAGCTAACTGTATCAACTGGGTAGATGAACCCCTTACCAAAGTCATGATGACCTGCCCCTTACAAAATATTTATTTTCTGCTCAGATTGCCCACAACAATAATAGCAGCAATTATGCACCCAAAGTCGAGCTGCATGATCCTTTTGCCAGAAGACTGAGCAAGGCATTAAGGACTATGGCCCTCCTAACTCTGGGTACTACTATAACAGAGGGTACACTTATTCAAAGAAAGAATTTTTTTTTTTTTTTTTACAAAAAGGAACACACCTAATAGAAATTCTCTTATGGAATCAGTGTTCTTCATCACAGCACACAAATTAAAGTGCGTATTTGGACGTTTAAATACAACATGATGTTATATCCCAAAACAGAGCGCAAAGGCAGCAGGTACTGGCAGCGAACCAGTGCATCAAGGTCAGTATATTCCCAACAGGTGCCAATGAACATGGCCCACAGCGACAATGAACTGCTCCTTCAGTTTACGCCAGTGGAGGAGCAATACTCATTTTCAGTTGCATTTCTAAAATCTGTTACTCAACAAATAAACAGGTCTTCTGTTTTTTGGTTTGGTTGTTTGTTTTTTATATATTACACCAGTTTCAGGCATTGCTGCAAAGGGGAGCCTAATATCAAATTCGCAAGCACCTTTCTGTCATAATTTTCTTTCAGAACATGCAGCAGTAAAAAATTCCTTTTGACTGCCAGCTAGACAATAACTTATGGCAGAATTTAAGGGGCTGCTTCTACAACTGAGAAATGGATGAGAACAGAGTCTCAGAGGAGTGTCCCTGCTTTGAACAGAAACTTTTTTTCAGCTAGCCTGGCTTATGATTTCAGCAGGATATAAATTCAGTTCCATGAATAATATGAACAGGAAAGACAGTGGTGGTAGGTGAACATAATATGAATGCATATTAGAGAATACTGCAGTGACAGTATGAAGACAATCAAAAGAACTGTACAACAGACAAACCGTGTGCCAGTTATGAGGCTCCAATATGGAGTCCAGCACCAGTGTATATTCACTTCAAGAGGTCACCTGAGAACTGAAACACCTGCCTCTGTTCTGACAAGAACGCTGTCAGAAGACTTGTCTGAATATCTGGGTTGCAACTAAATATGCACAGAGGAAACATGCAATTGTGCTAGTAGACAACACAGGAAAATATAAGCATGTCCACATTTCCTCAAGGCATACTATGATAATAAATTAAAGCTAGCTAATAGACAAGTCTGGAATATCAAAATTCTGCAATGAGACTACAAAATATGACTTCACTTTAAGTCAAACATGGCAAAGATTTGTCATTTTAGACTAATATTTGCCATGTTTGACTTCAATCCAATACATGGTGTGTAATATGATAGCCACTGATTGATCAATCTCTAGCAAGGAGTGGACACATGTACAGGTCTGCATTTATCTGATGAACGTTAATACCATAAAAACACATTAATTTGGTTCTGACAGAAGGGATTTCAAAACATCAATTATCAATCTTTCACATAGGAACCAAAATTGACAAAAAAAGGCTTGCAACCAAATGACAATAACTTATGGTATCATTTAGGAGGCATGCACATTCCCTCACATATATTTTCACGATTGCATATATACTCTTTAACTTTACTAGTTAATGACACTTTCAAAATGTCTTTTAAACCAACACATTACAGATGATTATTTCTCAGTGACATTTCACACAATACAAAATACAATTCTACGCTGTGCAATAACTTACACATTCCAACTTAAGCAGCCCTTAACTTCAAAAACGGCACTACATTCTCCCAACTTAAGCCTGAAACAAATACTAGATTTATCTATTAACAGCAATAAATGTTTATTCAAAAAAGTGAATATTTCCACTTCATCGAGCTGGCTACGTTTCGTTATCGAGACACACAAAATGCACCAACTTCAGTTAACTTACCCACTCAAAGTTAACTAGTTAACGTCTCCTACTTGACGAAACAAGAAAATAACTGGACTGTGGCATTCGTCTTCCAGCTACCCAGCTAATGTTACTTTCTCTGAATTTTTACCTGCTACCTCGCTATTACAATCACTAACACCAGGACTCAAAGGCCAAAACGTAGCCATTAACTTAGATAGCTGAAGTTAGGCAAGTAGCTTAATATCATTTAATGCAGTGGTGAAGTTATAGGTAGTAACTAACGTTAGCTAGCTAGCCAACCAACCAACGTACCGTTTTGCTGATTTGCATATCGACACTACACAAGTTTTAAATTAGCTAACTTGCTCATAAAAACGTTTCAGATTGTATCGGCACGTAGACAGCTAGCTAAGTTTGGCAAAGCATAAAGCTGTTGGTTAACAAGATCGGATTGTACCTAACTGGCTAGCAAGCTAGCTATCGAGTTCATTTTTACATTTCCGAGTCGGGCATATTATTAGCTAGCTACTTAGCGAGCTACCAGTCTATCTGCCAATTCAGGAAGTTGTGTCATGTTTCTCATCGACAGAGCAAATAAAAACAGCTTGCTTTCCATCCCCAAATACCTTATTAGCAAACCGGGTCAAGTTCGCAAAATACAAGCAAAGATAAATTCCGCGTTCGTGTTAGATAGCTAGCTAACATGTTCACCTTTGCATTCATATCCCAGCCGCCATCTTGCAAAAGGAACTCAGTCTGCACTAACACAGCAACACCAACGTTCGCATTTGACTGGATTTAGTATGCATTCTGTGCGTTTGCATGTACAGAAAACAGAAACTCACCTCATTTTCACACAAATACGCCTTTATCCAAAATAAAATAATATATTCGTACTATCGTATTAGGACAAATGATGGTAAATCTATATGTGGCAAGCCCTGCACGTATGTTGCGGACAGTGAGCTGCTGCACAATCTCGCCTCTATGGTTGTATTTGTCCTTGCAGGAAGACGTGTATGTTTTAAGGACCAATTAAATGATTGAGTCAGAGGCTATAGAGATTTTTACAAGCACACGTTTTTAATTCATTTATCCAAAATGTATGTATAGTTCATTTACTACAAAAGAATGAAATTATATGATTTAATTTATTTTATACATCAATAAGGACAACTGTGCTACAATAAAACCTTCCCCAGTGGCGGTATAAAGTTTTCTTCACCCCACCCAGTCAATGGATCTGTTTCGTTTCGATTTCACACATATTGCGTAAATAACTACGTGCAATGTGTTTCCATGGTAAACATAAAAGTCTTTTCACAAACACAATTCATGGTTTTGTGAAACACGTCTTAAATTATATTTTCCTTTCGAAACGTGTTTAACCAGGGCAGTTGCTAGTTGCTAATCTAACCAAGCAGTTATGCGTGAATCCTTGCATCTTATTAGCTAATGCTTTTGGCTTTGGTTCTTTTTTCTTAAAGTGTATTCTCGCGCTTAACACAGTTTATGTCACTGTGTGTCACGTATGTCTATGTTTGTATCATCACTGTGCGGCTAAAATTAAAGTTGGCTGCGTCACTTCAGTGGAACCCTGAACGAGAAAGTGTTGCCACACGGAGTGTTTATAGTAATGGTCGGTCGATAATGTATCTGGTTGTCTCATGTCTGTTTTTTTCTTTGTATTTGATTATCTTAAAAATAATTTATAACCGATATTCGCAGGATGTAAGAAAGTCGGGAAATGAATGTTTACTTAATTTGATCAGAAACAAAGGAGGGAGATATCACTTATCTGAGGATGCGGGGAACCCCCTTGACGGGGTCCGAGCACTCTTAGTCACAGCACATCCAGATGATGAATGTATGTTCTTTGCACCTGCAATTTTACGGCTCCTGGAGTCGAATGCATCAGTGCATTTGTTGTGTTTGTCTTCAGGTAGGTTATAAATCAAACAAGCATTTTACAACCCAGTACGTATAACAAGATAACCTAGATAGACAACCTACTTAGCTAGCTAGCTAGCAGCAAAGTGTAATTATGTCAGCTGTCGTTTCTTTCGTTATTGCTGTTCCCCAGTATTTATTCACTTGCTGGGGACGTTGGCCGGGGAATTGAATATATTTTAATTTCGATACTTAGTCTATAATGCTATTGAACATATATGTATTATACATGCAGTCATACATTCCTTATCGCCCAGATTGCGTATGACTGTTTTGGCGTACATGTGTGGATAAATTTTGCATGAAGAGAAATTAATAATGTATGTGTGCACAAAGCGAAAAGTAAACATAAAGGATTTAAGTTAATAAGTATGAATGTTAACTGCAATGTACCAAGTACTTGTTATCGTACTTTGACTGAATTGACACCTGAAACCCAGGCAGTTAAATCGGTAATCAATGAACACAGCTTTGAAAGAATTGTCACCTAGAGAACAAAGCAAGCAATATCACAGATAGCAGAACTGGTGTGGACAATTATTGCAGATTACCACCAATGTCCCCAGAACTGTAACCACAGGAAAGACTTTCTTAAGCAGTTATTTTTCAAAAAATTTGTTCAGGCAATTACTACAATCAAGGTGAGCAGCGACCAAAAGAGCTACGTGACAGTTGTGACGTGTTGGGGATTCCAGCCTCTCAAGTCACCGTCGTTGACCGCAAGTAAGAAAAACATACTTGAAAGTGCCTCACAAAAAGCTTTTATGTCGCTGAAGTTGAGTCAAAACTATTTTTGGATTTGACGTCCATCTACTGTGTGTACTACACTGAGTTAGCTGCACCTCATCACAGCCGTACATCTGAATGAATTGAAGTCTCTGCGGCTTAAATGTGTCAGTACATGAGGCGCAACAGAGCGGGCGTCTGTTTAAGAAGTTGCATGCAGCATTATGTCGAGTGAATCATGGTACGTGTCATTGAAGTTTGCTACTGTTGTAGCTGCTTGTAGTTTAGCAATGGAGTGCTCAGCTCAAATGGAATCCACCATCTACAAAAAAGGGTCTCAATATTGTTAGTTATAAATAGATTTAGAAGTGTACATTTAATTATAAATGAAAGCAAAGGCTCAGTATTTAATGAGTGAGAAACAAACCCCAGATGGGAGACTGTATTCTAAGGATGGTCTTCTCACTGTCATAACTGAGGACATATCAACTGTAAGTTTCACTTCTAAGATTCATTATGAGATGACTGCAGTTATATTAATACAGAACACTTTGAAGATGCAGTCAGTGCAGCAAAAAAGCCTGTCAGCTCTCCTTGGTGAATTTTCTGTTTAGTACCTCCATAGATGTCTGCAGAGTAAAGGAGCTGACGCAGTTATGTAAAGTAGTCAATTAACTTGAACAAACTTACAATGAAATGTTGCCTGTATGTGATATATCTCACATTGGCTACGTATATGACTAATGGCAACAGTCAGCATTTTAAATAGTGTTACTATATTCTCTTGCTTTCTTTTAAATTTAGCAGTCATCTTAAACATTGTCAAAACAATGCTGACACTTCTGAATTGAGAACTCCAAGTTTGAGAGTGTGGGGGAGGGTTTTTTGACAATGTAGGGCAAATGAGCTGCTGGGTTAGGCTGACCAGTGACAGTAAATTAATTTAAATGGGGTATTGACAATAATCCTAGGTGCGAAGCTCTTGTGGGGCAGTCAGTGCACTGAGAACAAATGGCGAGAGACACACACCACCTTTGGGCCTGAACCCTGTGTGTACACCCATTAAGAGCTATCAAGCTGGGCCCAGCCCCACCCCCTCTGCACCATGGTCCTGAAAGCAAACAGCAAGCTGGTCACAAATCAAACCCTCCATTCTTAGCACAACAGGCCCAGAGTCAGCGCAGCCTGATGTATTGGGCCTCTCTGTCACTGTGGGCCATAAAGGATTATAAAGCCAGAAAGGCATTAAAAGGTCTCTTTCTAAGTACTTGACTCTGGGCCCTCATAAGGCAACTCAACAATCTCCCATGGACAAGAAACAAAATGCATTTTTAGAGATTGGAACTCAGACATTGGTAACAACACATCGGTATTCACTTGGCTGAAAAGATTGACATTCAGAGCCAAAAGTTTGTTGTTAAATTGTGAATTTTGTATACAATGCAGTTTATATCCAGTTTACCAGTGTTGCTACATTTTTGCACCACTACTTTTATAGCCTTGCTTTAGTCAATTCATAGCCATATGTAACTTGGTAATTTTGTAAGGTTACTTTTCCCTTTTCTTAAAATGTAAAATATGGTATATTTTTATTTTATTCCTGTACCATACACATTGAAACACAATACATTTATTCCAGTGTATGCACAATATATGGAGAAAAACCTGTTTGTTTTTTTCATGTTTTGTCAATGTGATGCAGAAAAACATTGAGAGGCCAGTGATGTTAGAGCAGATGGATAAGTACATAAATGGTGTAATGTTTTGGCCGCTGCTCAGCTCAAGGGGGTGTCCAGATCAAGAGGCTGCACTGCTCCAGAGAAAAGCACCGCAGTCCTCAATAAAAGGAGGCTCTAGCTGGTCCCGGTCCAGGCCACCCCTGGGCTCATTTATCACCACTGCCTTTAACACTGCAGGACCCCCACACCCCCAACCCCCTCTTCCAGACATAAACAAAGGGAGAACTCTCTCTGCTTGAAATTGGTCCTAGCGGAGTTACAGTGCAGTGAAAATATTAGCTCAAGAACTGCACGTTACAACAGTGAGAAGTATGTAGGAAAATATCAGGATTGCACTTTACTCCTCGAGTTGAATGATTAGGTTTCTGAACATCTTAATATGAGGGAGGCCACATACATATTCTACCAGTTACATTCATCTCTTATAAGAAGATTGGTGAAGCAGAGCATTTTAGATTGTGCGGGTAAAGCAGTTTCTATTGCAGAGGCTGCTGGGATTTCAGGGATTGTCATTTGAGAAGTGTCACAATTGTTAGATTGGCAATGGCAAGTAGTTTGCAAGTACATTTTAAAAATTAATATCACTTGCACACACACTGTAGACTTTCCGCAGTTCAAACCACACTT